>NC_143549.1:176297500-176604791 GCF_054136105.1 Typopeltis vanoorti | reverse complement strand
AGACATCAATAAATTATGTTAAAAATGGATTACTTAAATAAGGAGAAATATTGTTCATTAATAAAATATTTCCTCATAGTTTCATTTAGTGGAAATAACAATGATCAAAGATGCAAATATGACATCTTGAGTGTCAGTTAGAGCAGCAGCTCCTAATTATTATTAAATTTATAGATTAATAATTTCATTTAACATAAGGGGAAGAGGGGAGGAGGAGGGTGAAAATTCCATAGCTCTATTTATTCATGGCATTATTGATGCAGTTATTACTAAAACTAAACCTTTTGGTGCATTTTTACATTTCATTTTCTGCCAGTTTTTGACATGCATGATTCTCAATTAGGAATACAAAAAAAAAAAAAAAAAAAAAAATCAAGATTTTTGAAATTTTGTGATCTTCTGGTTTTGCAGTTTGGAAACACATGCAGAAAAAGTAAATAGATAAAAATTATTAGATAGCTGTCATCATTTACTATGGGAAAAGAAAAGTTTAATTAATCTATATTGTTTCAAACAAAATTGCTTTTGCTTTATGTAACTCGAATTCTTGTTAATTTTATGAATAATATGCTCTTGAAATATTTTACCTGTTGTGATGAGTGATGTTGCCCCTAATATTTTGAATGTTACTGAAATATTTTGAGAACTATTCAAATTTTTTTTTCTATTTTAAGCAGCAGTAAAGCCTACTTATGAAACACTATATTAATGCACAGATCTGGTTATGGAGTAAATTTGACCAAAAAATATAAGTTTTATGATTATAAACAGTGGCAGCTCGTGGCTTGAAATTGTGGGGGTGCTGCAACTTTCGAAATATACATACTGTAAGTACAGTGTATATGTGTTTAGATAAAATATCAAAATTATGGTAAAAATTTTAAAAGTAAACATGAAAAAATATTGTTTATTATCGATGAACAATTGGGGGCACTGCAGTTCCGCAGTGCCTATGCATGAGCCACCCCTGATTATAAACAAAAAATTATAATTCTATGAGAAAAAAAATTTCTCATAGAATTATAAGATTTCCCCAATTTTTCTCGATATATAAATATATTTATTAATTAATTTATATTTGTTTGATAAAAGTAAATATTATAAACAAATATAAATTAATTAATATAAATTAATAAATATATTTATATATCGAGAAAAATTGGGGGTGCTGCAGTTCCGCAGTGCCTATGCATGAGCCACCCCTGATTATAAACAAAAAAATTATAATTCTATGAGAAAAAAAATTTCTCATAAAAAAAAACAACTAGTTTTTATGAAAAATTATAATCAAATTTGGTATTCCATACAAATTTAATTAGCTGATTTCTTTCACACACACAGTGTCACATAAGTCACGAAGGCATTTAAAATGTGGATATCTTTTGATTTTTTTTTTTTTTTTTTTTTTTTTCAGGTATCGAAGAAACATTTGGGAAATTAGTCATGGAAAAGTTCACAACTCAACAACAAACCAAAATAATGAAAATCATGCAATTTCAGAATAAATTCTGAAAATCAGCGTTTAGTTCTTCTAACGTAAAGATTGAATAATTTCAGGAAGCTCTGCAATTAATTGGCCATCACATTCTCCTATGGGATTAGCTGAAGGAAAAGGTGTGTGTAAACAAGTCTCAGACAATCCAATAGTTGAAAGAGAACATTTATGCAGAAATTAGGCTCCTGCAGCCAGAAACATTAACAGCTGTCATTGAACATGACGTAAAAAGAGCCTTGTCTTTGTGAATCCAAAAATGGAAGGCATTTATGTGATGTGGTTTTTCATAATAAAAAAAATCTCCAAGTTCTGAATTTCATTATAAAAAAAAGAAATAAAAATAAAAGTTATTAAATGTTTTAACCACTTTGTGACTTATGGGCAACTCTATATGAAAGTTATTCTTGTTGTGTGAATTAAATTGATTGAAGGGATTAGATAAATGCATTTGTAAAGTATTTCAGATAATATGTACATTTATTTAATGTTACAGCATTTTATATAAGAAACAAATCTTGTAATTAATAGTATTAAGAATTACATAGTAATTGGCATACTTAAAAATATACACAAACAAATTTCATATCATTGCTGATGTGAAATCTCCTGAATTTCTGCTGGAAAGTCTTCTTCGAATATCAGTTCCAGTTCTGCCACTTGGGCCTGATACAGCAGATCGTAGAGGCACATTTTTTTCAAAATCCCCTGGCAAGTTATTGTTTCCTGGAGGGTGATAAGAAAAGACAACAAATACTTTCTTTCCATCTGATGAGGGTGCTAACCCTATGCCAATTTCTGTTGTTGATTTCCACATTATTTGAGTAAAGTGGAAGGATGCTGAAAACAAAGTAAGATTAACATGAAAATAAAAAAAAAATTGGTTTCAATAAATAGTATAGTGATTTATTGTAGTTAATGTGTTCACAAGCATCTTTATAGTACAGTCCAATGCTATGTGGCTCTAGTTGGAATAAGATGATTTCAAATTTAGAAAAATAAGGACTTTTCAGATGGGAAATGGTTGAATTAGACAGTCCCACACGGAAGCGACCTGTTCCTCCCACTTCCCCACCCTAAAATAAAGACTTTTCCTTGCAGGACAGGACAGAAGATAGACTGCTTGAAGAATATATATGCAACTGTTAGACACAAAAGACTAGAAATAATATTAAAAGCCAAATTATTTGGCCATGATTATTTTCCCTAGTTCCATTAGGGAAAAACAGACTACCTTGAGTGACAGATCATATATTTGCATATTAATGGGAGCAAGTAACAGCGAAATCATTTTTCAGTCTTTAAGCAGTTATATGAAGTTATCTGTATCTTAAAATTCCAATGTCTCAGTAATGCTTTCTGATGAGATGACATTTGAAGCAAATATCCATCTGCTGATATTTGGAATTATGGAAGAAACAACTAACATCTGAAGCAGTGTGTTATGTCTGTTAATTGCGTGTATTTTGGTTGGTTTGTCTGTTTGGGATGAAAAATTTTGGTTTTCAAGAGAAGAAACCCTGCCACCTTTATATGAGATAAGCCAATTCATCTTCAGTTGAAAAGCCTTTATGATGGGTTGAATCCAGATATTTCCAATTAGTGAGGCGGGAAGACCAATTATTCTTCTGATTAAATCTCCAATTGAAATGGAGAATAATCAGAAGCTAGAAACAATTATTAATACAGATCAGAGATATATTTTTCAATCAAAGTATAGTTGTTACTGATGTGAATGATGGACTTTGCAGGTTGAGCCATTCCATTTTATATGAGTGCTTAACATCATCATTAGCCACTTGAATAATAAAAGGAATTGTTCAACCCCACTGCCCTGTTGCTGTAGGAAAGAATTTTTCACAGATCTTTGTTTTTTTCTCCAATTGAAAAATAGCAATTAAAATGCAAGATAAATTTATATTTGAGTAGAACTACGGTAAAAGATTTTCACAGTGGTATTGCTTTGTGAGATTGTGAAAGTCTTGACTACAGTCGATGCTAGTTCTCAATAGAGACAGTAATGATAAGGGAACTTAAATATTGAAACCAAATATTTGCTGAGAAATAAACTGAACCCACTTTTTTCTCTAACCAAATAATCAGTCATAGTATTAATAGTCAGAAAATAATAGTGTGATCACTTTTTGATCATTAATTGGTTTTTGACTGACAGTGTGGGTTATCTTTATGGGTGGGTATATGGGTGATCATCTGAGAGGTAGCTTTTTGACAAAATGTCAGTATTAATGTTTGCATTCATGCTATTCAGCACATAAAATAATACCATCCATAACAGATCGTCACTGTTCGTGGTGATGCTGTAGCATGTGCTGAAGTATAGAGTATCGGCGAAGAGGAGGGAGCGTGAGAGAAAAACGTATGTGTTAGAAATCACAATGTGCATGTTATTCATTATCACCTAACAGATTCTTAAATTTTATTTATGGCATTAATAGGTCGTGTCCATATACATATTTTTTTTAATCTCTTTTCTCTATTGCTTTCCAAGTTCTGTTTAATTTTAATTTCTTCAGTGAAAATAACTTAATTACTTCACAAAAGCAATTCTTCCGATTCCTGAAGAATAAAAACTGCAGGCCAGGAAAGTGACAAGCATGGTTAAAAAAGAATATGATAGGAGATTGGCGAGTCAGATCCAAGTTAATCCAAGGGAAGTTTTCTGTTATATGGCAAGTAAGAGACTACACATCGTATTGCTGCTATAATAAAAAGTACATTAATGTAGAGATAAGGTGCTTTATATAAGGCATTGGCCCGACCACACATGGACTACTGTGTTCAGATTTGGTTGCCTAGGTTTCATTGTGATGTGAAAATAGTAGAGATAGTTCAGAGATGAATGACCAAGTGATATCAGGACTTTGGAGCGTTTGTTATGAGGGAATGTGGATTACAAAGTTTGGTGAACAGGAAGAAAAGGGGAGCTATGATAAAGACCTTCAAGTTAAGAGATTCTACCAGATTAATACAAATTATAAAAAGAGTGAATGTTAAGATGAGAAGAACGAGAGACCATTCTCGGAAGTTGTATAAAGATGTGAAGAAGGGTGTGAGAACGGTGTTGGTTGAGTAGACCTTCTACTATGAGTCTGTTGCCTCCATGGAGGTTACAGAAATAATAATAAATAACCACAAAGCCTCACTAAAGGATGGAATTGTACGTTATAAAGTTTCATACCTAAAAAAAAAAAAAAAAAAAAAAAATCAGCTAACGCCTTTTTATTCCCGTATATACGGGAGTAGGCGAGGCCATTTAGCCCTATCTAACTTTTGGAGACTGAGTGGGCAGTTCAATCTCCACTGGTACCCAATCAGAGACAGATGGCCCACGGCTATCACTAATTAAGCGGTACGCAGTGAAGAGAGACGGCTCAAATGTGCCGCCATCTCGTGGTCTCTAACCCTAACACAATATATTTTAATGTCTGAAATAATGTGGGTTCTACGGTCGATTTTCTTGAGTTTACAGGACGAAAAACCCGAGTTTCCGGGAGGAAAAACCTGCTTGCCCGTGCCAGAGATCGACTAACTCGGGAACCGGTCGAAAAAAGGCTTAGAAAAATTTCCTCTAGTCGCCGACTAGACTCGAAACCAAGACTTCCTTCGTGCGGCCTAGCGCGATGGTGTGCAAACGCCACATCCACTGAGCTACACAGGCTCCAGTTTCATACCTAGCCTAACTATTCTGATAGGTAACATGTTTACAGATATTTGATTTTAATGGGAAAAATACTTTGAAATCATTTTTGCTTCATATAGAATAAAATTTTAGTTTCAGGAATTAAATGTTTCACCTACCCTTTCTCCATTTTGGATCACTAAAGCTGTAGTACTTTATTTCTTCATACCACTTAGTAATTATTTGATCTCCTGTTGGAATATGTTTTTCGAGGTCTATTACATATATATTTTCTCCCACTGAAAAACAGTTAATATTATATATTCAATAGTAATTCAGAGATAAATCTTATGACACATACTGTAGTTTTCAGCTTATGAATGATCACTATTAAAATAATGTTGGTATATATATGATTATTTGTTATAATTTTTTTTTAACCTTTAACTACAGACTTCTTTATTTCTGATACAACCATCTATTACTATCTATCTTATCTATCTTTTCAGTTATATCTATTTATGTTTGAGACCTAGATAATATTTGCTATTATTTTTTAATACTTAATGAACAGAATCCTATTTTCGAATGACATTTGTTAAAAGTAAGGTCATCTAAGTCAATAGGTTATAATCATTGGTTGCAGAGGAATTTCAAATGAATCATTGATGATAAAACTTAAAAAACATTAGACCAGGCGTTCCCAACCCTATGCCCGCGGGCGCCATGGCGCCCGTTGATCAATTTGTGTGTGCCCGCCGCTGTTCAACCGTGTGCCGTATAGTTTGAAATAATCACGTGCACATCACGCAACAATTCATGGCATGCTATATGACGCATGCGTTAATGACACATGACGATTATTAAACGCATGCAATGTAAAGTAGACGCACATTCGAAGTTGCATTCATTTAACAAGAGAATTCAAAAAATTTGCTTGAAAAAATAGATGGTATTTTTTAAAACACATTCTAAAGCACATTCTAAAATACCGGTAGGTATTTTAGAATGTGCTCTAGGAAACAAAAAGGTTGGGAACCCCTGCATTAGACCATCTATTTATGTATAATTTAAAATTGGACCAATATTAATTCCGATGCATACAGTGTGAAACGGAAGCTAATCACATTATATTACACTTATTCGCACTCCACACAGTGTTATACTGCACTATGTTCTTTGGGATCCTGTTTTATCCCATTTTTATTTTTTTATACAGGAGAACAAAAATATTTGGTATTGTAGATATTGCTTTTGTACCTGAATAGTCCGCTTATGCACTTCTTCCAAAGACGAAAAGGTAAACTGATGAATAACGCTTTAATCATATTTAATTTATGTATGCACTTCTTGAAGTACCTACGTAAATTATTAGGTTTATTCCTTTAACTCGAGTTGTCTACGCACCTCGATGCAAAGAATTATAGGTTTAATTCTAATTACCAAAGAGAGGAACTTTTTTGAGTTCATTACTATCGATGACTTGGAGAATTAGGACAGACCACTATTGCCATGTCGTGTTCCAAACCCTAACTTGTTTGAAAGAGTGTGAAGTATACTGGTCGTTTTTATTGCGTTTGGTTAAAAATAATAATAAATAAATGTTTCCAAAAGCAGAAAAGCTCTACTTTTGGATGCCGAGGTTAACTAACTCTGGAATCGGCTGAAAACAAAGCAAACAACTTTCCTTCACCGAGAAAGTAAAAATTAACCGCATGCAGTCCTCAGTATTTATAATACAAAAATAAGATCATTGCTTACCAGGGTGATCGCTATATTGGACATATCCTTTTTCAGCTAATTTTTTTGCCCACACTACAGCTACAGTTTCGATTTCCTCAGACCAGGCTAATGGTGGAACATTATGCAGATGACGGTAGTAGTTGTGTGCACTAAATGCCTCCTGTTTGAAGGTGGAAATATCAAAAGGAAGTTCTGCAAGATGAAGAAAAAACACTCAATAATGATCGAATATGAGAAACGTTTTTAGAGAGAAGGTTTTTCAAGATCAACGTATCTTTCTCTCTTACAAACTGTCATTGCATAATTAATTTCAATTGATTTCTACATTCACAGAATGATAAGAAATATATAGTATGTCAGAATAGCATGTTGATGCTACCATACCGCAGCAGTTCCATTATTAACTATAACATAATCATATACTTATTCCTTAGTCTTAGATTTAAGATCTTGAACATAAAAATTTGCACATCTTCAATAGGAAAATTCTGTTCTATTTTTTAAATATATTTCAGCACCCCTGATGAATATATAGCAACTAAGATGCCATGACTAAAGCTCAGAAGAATTTTATATATATAAAATTTCGATCATTATATTTATATATATAGATATATAATGATAATAATGCTGTTTTATGATTAGGAACACGAAATAGCGGGAGTTATTTATTGTTTCTTCGCCGGGTTTTGTCTAAGGACACTGTTGATCTATTGTGGAGGCTAGTAATTACCGATTTCTATAAAAATCTTTTCCGAAAAAAGAGGTAAAAAGTTTGGCTCAACAAAATTGAACACAAATTTACGATTAAGACTAAGAGATACTTCGAACTTACCTTATTGCTTTTTCCGATTTGAGAATAAAAAAGTTACAGAGGATTTATTTTATTTATTTATTTTACACTCAGATTGGTTTTCGAATTTTTAGCTATGACGTCACAAATAAATAAGATTCATTTTATGACTCGAAATAGCTTTTTTATGTTTTAAATCAAGAGTCCTAAAGCTGATTAGGGTAAATTTCTTCTACGAACACTATTTTATCAGACTCATCTAATTAGAAGCAAGGAATACATTTACTACTACTGTTCATTTATATTCAGCCAGAATGGGAAAATGGAATACAGCATGTAAGGTATTATTAACTCAATGAGATATAAAATATTTAATTTAGTATTTTAAATTAATAATTCTAATGGGAATGGGGTATACCCTTTGATTTATCTTGTTTTGATGAGTTGAAGTGCAAAAAGTAAAGTATGACATTGAATTATTAAAATTAATGGAATATACTTTCTTATTAATAAGGAATTGGACTAGGAATTACAGGAGTAGCTAAACAGCGTCATTAGTTAAAATTAGGTGCCTGTTAGTCCTGTGAAAATGGCGTTTGCTTCTTGGCACCAGACCCATAAAAAAGGCCAATGTTAGTTCAATTTTAGTGGATGAGTAGAGAAACTTTTTTTTTTCAGCTGGTTCCTCTAGTAAGCCGATCCTTGGCACAGTCAAATAGGTTTTTTCTCTAGAAATCTTTGGATTTAACCCACAAAAAAAAAAAAAACTCTCACCATTTTAGACAATAATATTGTCTCTGAATTGGTACCCTTGGATCATTCATGAAATACGCTAACCACTCGGCCAGCCTGGCTGGCCGAGTGATTAGCATATCCTCTCTCCAGCCAAAAGGCTGCGGGCTCGAATCCCCCGTCGGCATGGATGTTTGTGATTGTCCTTGGAAATACTAGTGGTGGTGGGAGGCGGTAGATGGCGTTAGTGTAGTTGTGGTCTGTTGGTGGATTTGAGTGGCAGAGACAGAGTTGAAGAGCAGGTGCCCTCCCTCGATGAGTCTTTTGAACTCCCTGGAGGTGTCTAATAATAATAATAATAATAATAATAGTGAAAAAGGGTAGATTGCTAGCTATCTAGCTTCAATAGGTTAATTAAACTAAAACCGCCGCACCTACTCCATTTGGGAATAAGAAATAACTGTGATAATATCATAACAAACTTCTCTGGTTGAATAACGATAAACCAGTTGATATTCAGGTACGTTTTCTGTTTGTAATCTCAATTTAAAAAAATAAACTTGCAGATTTTAAGATGAGATCATGTTAGTTCTTTTTCAACTTCTGATATTACATTTACCTATTGTAAAGTAGGCTTTTAAGCAATGGCAGACGGTGAAAATTTTAAGTGGGGGTGCTGCATATACAAATAAGAAAAAATAATTCCTTTTTTTCCTAATCAGTAACCAATTTATTAATAAGTAAATTTACATATTACAAAAATTGCTTTATTAAAAATATTTCACTACAAACACACATCAATAATAAAAGTTTCGTATCTCACAGAAATAACACGCGCAAGCATACAATTTATCTGTAGCGACACTGCTCATTAAGCAGTGTTGGATTCACTTGTTACGAGCAATGGCAAGTGCAAACGAATATCGACGAGTTTAGCGGGAACTGACCGAACGTGATAATTCCGAATGCGTTAAATCGCAGTGCATTCGTTTCGTAATCTAAAGCGTTAATCGAACAATTCCAATTATTAACTATTCAATCAATGTCGAAACATAAGCTGTAACCTTTAACATGTTGTACTGTATTTATATAATGTTGTAAGCATTGTTATTATTTATAAACACAAACAAAATTTAATTTTTTCGTTTTTTCCTTTGGGGGGGGTTGCAATGTCGCAGTGCTTATGTATAAGCCGCCACTGCTTTTATGGAAACGTTAGAAAGAAAGGGAAAAGAACGCGTATTCTTTATTCAGCTAACGGTATTAACATGTTAAACCGCATTAGTGATGAAATTAGAAAAAAAAAAAAAAAAATGGTCAATGAAATTATTATGTTCAACAGTAAAATTTGATTGACGATTGAATGATTAAAAAATTGACCACCTTAAGCAACAGATAAAGCTGTCTTAGCTCATCAGGTAGAGACTATCTCTGTGGTTGGAAAAATCCCAGGTTGATGTGAGGAACTTTCATCGGGTATTTTCGATCGAATAGTGAATTGGCCGATCTCATACGTTTTTAATCCAGGAAAGTCGATTTTTTTTGTACCTCAAAGCAGACAAACTAGCCTTATGAATATGCAGATCTACTGGCATAATTGCTTATTCTATGAAATCTCCGTCGCAGAGATCGATAGATTTAAAACATTTGATGAACTTTATGTCATGTATAGCGCTTTCCCAAAATATCCCAGAGAACTAAAAGTGTGCGCAAACTCGCTTGGTATTGAACTCTTGAAAACTGGAAGAAAAATGATTCAAACTTTTAATTTTAACATGCGATGGGTAGTATCTTTTGTGTGTCTGGAATAACGAGGCGTCTGTGAATCATTTTTAGGAAGCAAAGAATGATTCAAATCTTTCTGTTTAGAAAGAAAAATGCAAATATGAAGCTTTATAGAAGAAAATTACAACTATAAACTTTATATTAGACTTAGGTTTAATGTACAGTCCTCTTTAAGAGTTCACTTGAGTTAGAACTTGCATTAATGCGATATAAATGCGCAGAGGGCGCATAAAAAAAAAAAAAATGAAAGATGTTCCCGTCAATATTACAAAGATGCTGCCAAAAATCTACGTTTTTAACGAGTTCCACTTCACCTGACAGATTACAGAAATTAATCTCCAATCGATCCAAAAGTTTTCTACAGCGCTTTTGAGACAATCAATAGAAAGCAGGCTGCTTGATAGCAAATGCTGATTTAGCAGCATCGGCTCGAGTACTTGATAGAAAATAGTGGCCTAATGATATTAATTATAAAATGAAATTTGGTGAGAGTGAAGTTATAAAATTGTCAGTTAGGTATCATTTAAATGAAAGGGATGCCATTCGTGGATTCCGGAAATACATAACTGAAAACAAACAAACAAACAAAAAAACACGCTTCGATCCTACAAAAATATGTAGATTCGCGGCTGTTCATCAAATGCTATACAGGAGACAACTAAAGGAAAGAAGTCGGCATATTGTGCAAATTGAGAAATGAATATTTGAAAGATTTTTACTTATTTTATATACTTGTAAAATTAATTTATGCTTAATAACTGCATTATATGTACATGGTTCCATGAAAATTCATTGAAAAAATAGTTAATCGAAAGACAATTCATCGAAAAGGCAATTCATTGAATGAACAATTAATCGAACGACAATTCGTCGAAAATGCAATTCATAGAAAAAAACAATTCATTGAAATTTTAACTAAAATTTCATTAAATTGATCCAGCCAAAGCGGAAGTGCTAATATCATTTCTAAACTTTTTTTCGCAAATGTTATGATAAAAGTGATCCATTTAAAACGGAAACTGAACCATGCAGACAGCTTCTTGTACCGACAACTTCTACTAATTCCGCTAAGTCAAAGAGTTATTGTAATACATAATTTGGACACGTTATTTTTTCTTTCCCCGAATACAGCTGAACTAAAAACTGGAACGGTTCGACATTTTCTTGTAAAAGTTTCAAATAGCGAATCTGAATCAGATTCGCTATTTAAAAAACTTTTATTCATCCCATAATAATTGCTGTATTGAAGTCGCATATCACTACTAGTAACACTAATAATAATGGAGCCTGCGTAGGCTGGGCTTTTCCTCCCGGAAACAGGCAAATCAGTCCCATGAACAGACATGAAACAGTTTCGGACAAGAAAGACAATAAGAAACCATATTGTTCTATAATTATTCCCTATTAAAGTAGCACTGCTTTCTCACTCTGCATGGTTCAGTTTTTGTTCTAAATGGATCACTTTTATCATAACATTTTCGAAAAGTTAATATTTTCGGTGAATTGATTTTTCTATGAATTGTTCATTCGATTAATTGGCTTTTCGATGAACTCTCCGGATACCATATACTTAATTCGTCCTTCTTTAAGATGCATCCATCAACACACATACATACTGTGCATTAACACTATCAGTAAATATTTAAAAAAAAAATTATTTTCAAATTCTTTTTTTTAATTTTCAATTTTTTTTTTTTTTTTTGCTATCAAAGGAGGAGAAGCGGCACTTTTTTTTTTTTGTTTATTATTTCTTCTTGAGAATGAGGTCTCAGATTGAAGTTGCAACCGATTATGGAAGCGAGTAGGATGTGATTCTTCTAGTAATAGAGGGACTGAGGATGTAGAAAAACAAAGTAGCAGCGGTGTTAAATTGTGATTAATAAAGTTCTTAAGAGAATTTATTCCTTCATAATTAACAAGCAATGACCCTATATAAAAGAAAATTGCTTGCATCAAAGTATGTAAATTACATATGTGAACAAAATTAGGACATTTTAAGCAAAGAAAAAATAATTGTGAAAATGTATAAGAAAATATTGTTATCCCATCATATAAATAGGATACTTGAGCTAGTTGAATTTGGCTGTGAATTTTCTAAGAAAAGAACGTTAATGTATAATTGAATAGTATAATATTCCTAAAAATTAGATAGACAAAGCATGACTAAATGACTCATATTTTTGTTAGCGAGAATTAGAGCTTGACCCAAGGCTCAGAATTAAAAGAAGTTGCCGCAAGCATATCGTGTGCACACGGCACATGATGAATAAGCGAAAAAGGAAGAAAACCGCCACCAAAAGACATCACGTTGAGCGCTGTCTATACGTTGGGGGGGGGGGGGGGAAGAAGGTTACGGAAGGTGTCGATAGGGTGATGTGATAAAAGGGTTAGGAAACTCCCTTTCCCCCACGGCCTTTTAGGTTTTTTCCTTCGGTGTGTGGATTTCGCGAGTGGAGGTACGGTTCCAGAACGGGAGGGGAATCTCTGCCCCGATTCCGCAGAAGAGAACGGAAAGCGCCACGTATCTATAGGAAAGGTTATGCATCGCAAACCCGAGGAGAATAACATTATTCCGGAAAAGACAAGGTAGTCTGCGGAAAAGCTCAGAGTCTATGTAGAATGTTTCACGTCGAAGGAGTTACTTTATCCCAAGTATCTCCCTCAAAAAAAAGGGCATGACCTACTGGAAACGAGTAGGCGTATACATAAGCGAGAAATCCCAGATACTTTCCCCAGCAAGAAGAAATCATTTCGAGGATCCAGAGACGAGTAAAGAAAGGAACACGCGCAGGAACTTACTGTAAAGCGGTATCGTGAAATTTTCTTGTTAATTAATGTGAATGAATGATATGTAATTCAAGATCTGAGGACTTAAACAGAGATAGAATAGGACTATAGCATATTATAAACTGTGAAAGGAAATGAGTGTAAATTTAAGAGTATTAAACTAAGGATGTGTGTCTATAAGGAGCTAATGCATGTTAACTAGATTTTATTAGAGAGGAATTTGAAGAATTTATGTGTGATATAGTTTGGAGCAACACAATTGTCAATCCTATCTGAGTTACGTGATTTAACGCTCTCATTTGCTGATAATATTTGCACAATATTTTGTAGTATTGAATTGAATTTTACCAAATTTCCATGCACTGTATAAATGTTGAATAAACCTTTTGCTTCTTCTAATTCAGTTGTCTGTATGCACTATCCGATGCACCACTTGAAAGATATGAACCTAGGCGGGAGATTTAAGAAGTGAATTTATGGTCACGATTGCAAAGTTATTAGTCATTGAGATATATCTGAGTATCCTTTTTTTGTTTAAGATTTCCTCTTTTAAACTAATTGTCCTAAGTGGCGCAGCGTTAACAAATACATCTTAGGACCTTAAGAGAAGAAGAACCTCAGAAGCTTTGTTGTATTTGTATTTGACTCAACCCCGAGGCAATTCCTTTGTACTTAGACAGTACCACGTGACACCATAGGGCGAACATAACGTAGAGAGCATAATTAACAAAGTAATTAATGAAAAAGGGACACAACAGCGCTAACAGCAGTAGCTTCAAAAGAACTTTTAACGCTGAATTGCCTTTTTGCTATCGATCATCTCTTCGTATCAAGTTGTCATCAACCCATAGTGATCAGAATTGTGCATTCTACTCGCATTATGAAGTCCATTCTGGTAGGGACAATTCAGACTAAGCAATATGAATTGTGATCGAATTAATTCAGAGTTGCATTATTAGTATTATTCTGGATCTATGGAGTGAAAGTTATATATTGCTAGATGTACACTCATTTGCACAGATGGCGGAGTGTGGCGACAGTTATCTTCATTGAACAAGCTTTGTTTTTTGCTGTTTGGAATTATGATCGTAGAATCTAAGGCTGTAAGACAAATTATACAAGTTGCAAAGAACTGAAATAAATGTGAAAAATGTTCTATTTATTGAAGGGAGATGATAGAACGACACGCACTTTTTTGAAGTTTATTTTTATTTTTATTTTATTTTACACTTGCTATTAACGTTAAAACACATATAAACAATGCGTCCTGACTAATCGTAGCGCCGACTAGCGAGGGGTGATGGTATTAGTATGGTCGGTTCTAATAGGCGACTGCATGCGTTATCTTCATATTGCGGAGCCCAGCTGACTATTCAAAGTGGGAACATTTATTAGTACATTAATTTAAAACTGCTAGACCATTAGTTAGTACATCAGTATAATAGTTTAGAACTACTAGTATCAATGCCCACATCGCAGTATTCTTTCCCCATATCTTTCTTATTTATCCTACAATTCTAATAATATTCATTTGTTTGAGGTCTCTCGTACTGTTAGGCTCCAAGCTGTAGATTTGTTTAACTTAATTCCAGCATTGTTTCCGTGGTAAATTTGAACAATTTGAGGAATTTTTGCATCTTTCGCAAAGTGATGAAAATAAAATAAACCAAAAATAAAACCTCAATACTTAACATCTTAACGTATACTTTGTCAATAAATAATGTTTTCAGTTTCCTTTAGTAATCTAATATCCGCAACTTGGCACTGTATCTGAGTGCTTGTAATAGTTAAAAGATAATTAAGTCCTTTTTTGGATCTATACTGTTCTCCTAGCGGCATGGCTTAATACTAGGATATTACTGTTCAACCATAACAGCAATAGAAAAGAAAGAATTAGCTTACCTTCCATCTCGTTCGCTCTTTATATTTATTAAGTCAGAAATAAATTTCTTCAGCACTCATGTTGTTCCATTTAATGTAACTTGTTCCAGTTTTTATTACGCTGTGTTGTCCGAAGTTGTCGAGGCCTCTTCCGGTAATGTTTACCCTTACTGCTGGCTACTTCCTCTCCCTACCCCTTCCGCTCAGTTTCATCCTATGTCTGTTACCAGGAATAAATTCTAGTAGTATAGCTTTTAGTTTTTAAATTAAATTTCAGTAATATGGTTCGTTTATTATGCATTTATAAGCATCGTCATTTCTTATCTTTAATTTTTTTTAATCCAATGTGGCATTATCTTTTTTAAGAAGAATGGATGGCATGTAAATAAGTTATATAGTGTTCTACTTAGAGAAGGCTGCAAATGCTAAGATTTTTTTTTTTTTTTAATAACAATAAGAAAATATAGCTAATGAAAAACGATAATTATACAACCTTGCTGTGCATATTTCTGGAATTTCCGAAAGGTCAATGCGCATTACTGTATATGAATTCATTTGTATCTTTAAGAAAATAAACATCTTACAGTGAATTAATAATTGGTTTTCATGATATTTTAAATGTCATCATCGTGCGTATCAAGGATTTAGGCCTAGCATGTCCTGTTCCGGCCTTAGAAGTCATCGTTGAATCTTTTAAGAGGACGTCCTGGTTTCCTTTTTCCTAATGGCGTGTACTTTAAGGCTTGTTTTGGTAATCTTTTCATTCTTTGAACGTGTTCCTTCCATTTATGTTTATATTTCTTAATTTTTTCTATTACTGGTTCTTGGTTTAATTCTTTCATAATATTTTCGTTTCTTTTGTGATCAAATAGGGTATACTTTACAGTTTTTCTCATAAACTTTATTTCTGCTGTTGTTAATCTTTGTTTTTCTTTTTGTTTTATTGCCTAGATTTCGCTTCCATACATTAAGACTGGTAGGGCTAATGTATTGTAGACTTTTAGCCTGGTTTGTTTTTGAACTAGGTTTGGTTTAAATATAGAGTTAATTACTCCTGTTATTTTTAAATATTTTGCAATTTTTACGTTTATATCTTTTTCATTTTCATATGTGATCATACATCCTAGGTAGTTAAATGAATTCACCTGTTCTAAGATCTTGTTATCTATTACTATCTTAGTTCTTGCTGGATCTTGTCCTTTAAAGGCCATAGTTATTGATTTTTCCGTTGATATTATCATACCATAATCTTTGGATATCTCATTTAGATCTAAAATAGCTTTCTGTAAGTTATCTTCAGAATTTCTAATTATTATTTGGTCGTCGGCAAAGAGGAGACTGTTTAAGTTAACTGTAGGAGAAAGTTTTATTTCATTTTATTATTATTTCATTTAAGTAGATATTAAAAAGAGTTGCTGAGAGGGGACATCCCTGTCAGACCCCTTGGTTTATCTCTCTTGTATATGATAGCTCGTAATTTAATCTTATTTGTATTTGATTATTTTCATATATACTTGTGATAGCTTTTAGGATATTATTTGGTATTTGTATTTCTTTTAATATGTTAAATAATGTTTCTTTTAACTTTCTCAAATGCTTTTTCATAAGCATTTGAGAAAGTCAATAAATGCAATATGTGTTTCTAAATTATATTCTCTTCTTTTCTCTATTATTAATTTTAGGCAAAAGGCAGGGTCTATACATGATCGTCCTTTTCTAAATCCATTCTGTACTTCTAGAATAAAGTTTTCGGAATATTTCATTAGTTTGTTATTTAAGATTCTGCTATATATTTTGTAACAGGAATTTAGTATACTGATATCTCTATAGTTTTTAGGGTCATCTCTATTACCTTTCTTAAAGATAGGAATCACAATTGCCTTTTTCCATTCTATTGGGGGGATACCAGTTGAGTAAATTTTATTTAAAAATAATAAGAGTCTTTCTTTGAATCTTGTTCCTGCGTATTTATATAGTTCTGAACCTAGCTTATCTTCTCCAGGTGATTTTCCGTTTCTTGTTTCTTTCAGGCTGATTTCTAATTCTTCTTCAGTTATTTCCTTTTCATTTTCGTTAATTATTTGCCAGTTGTCTTTTTTAAAATATTTGTCTGTCCACAGTTCTGTGTAGTAATTTAAAAATTCTTCTAATTTCAATTCAGTGTTTAATTTTATGTTTTCTTTGGTATCTGCATTTAAGTGTTTCAAAATCTTATATACATTGGGTCTTATTTTATATAAATCATGTTCTAAATTAGAAACAAATTTATTCCATAATTCTCTGTCTTTTTCTGACTTCTCTTTTAGTTATGGCTCTTATTCTTTTATATTCTATTTCATCTTCTAATCTTTTACTGCTTAACCATTGTGATAGGCTTCTTTTTTCTTTTTGATTATCTCTTTGATTGTATGTTAATTTAATTTTACTAATTTGAATTCTCTTCAGTGTTACTACCGTTGCATTAGTACACGGAAAGATTTTATTTAAAGATTTTTTTTTTATTTAAATGTAAATCGAATGAAAATTATTAAAAATAATTCTACTTTTTGATTTGAAAAAAAAAAAAAAAAACTTTATGCATAATTTATTTTTACTGATTGATTTACGTTCGATTTGCAGGAAGTTGTTCTGCAAAAGGCTGCGTTATTTGTAGTTCGTGAATTTTGTGCTTAAAAATTAGCTGGATATCATTTCTTCACAGTATTTCAAGCTACGCTGGACGCGAGTTAAAAGAGAAATCAGGAAATATTCCTTACACTTCGAAATTTCGGGCAAGATTCGGGAAAACGAACTTTCTAAATTTAAGCTATACAGTTCTTAGATTACATTAAGTTTTTGTTAATTTCTAGCTTTAATTAATAAGCGACAACTTTTAATCAGAACCTTGGATAATAATATTGTATGCGCAAGAATTAATCTAATATATTGTACTAGTTATTATGATTATTAAGCTCTCCATACTGTTTTAAAGAAAAGTTGGTTTCTAAGGGAAAAGAACGGAACATGTGATTTAAAGATGTTGACGGTAATTCAGATTAGGGTTGGCCAAGTGAAAACAGTGCGATAAATAGCACCCTTGAACTACTGTTTCAAGTTCCCTTTAAGACGTACTGAACTGTGGATTTGAATGTTATTAATCCACCGTTGTTATAACCAGATAAAACTGAAATTTAAAAAGTTTCAAAGTTTACCAAAGAGCGCAGGACAATATAACCTTCGACATCGCAGTTGTTTACACTACTTACAAGATACGGACTCTGCCTAGACGTCCGTATACGAGGGGGGTCTGAAAAGTTCTCGGCCTAACAATGAAAAAAATAATTTATAATTTCAAAATTATTTTTAATTTTCAACATAATCTCCCTTAAGCCTAACACATTTATTCCAGCGATGCTCCAGCGCCATTATCCCGTTCCTGTTGTGGTTCTCAGCGAGATCTGCAAAATACCCCTCTACAGCTGCAATCACCTCTTGATTCGAAGAAAAGCGAGGAAGAGTTTAGGGAAGAGATAGAAGTTAGAGGGAGCTAAATCTGGGGAGTAGGGTGGATGTTCCAACAATTCATAGTGCAGATCCCTTTCCCATTGCCAAAACACCTTTGTGGGTAGGTGCATTGTCCTGATGAAAGATGACTTTTTTCTTCTGCAAACCGGGTGTGTTCTCACGAATTTTTTCGTCTAGTCTGGTTAAAAGATCGGAGTAATATTCCCCGGTTATTGTTTTACCATTTTCAAGATAATTAATAAACAAATGCCTTTAGCATCCCAAAACACCGATGCCATGGAACCGACTTTGTCTTTTTTTTTTTGGCGCTGAACAACCGGCTTCTGTCCACTGTTTTCACTGCTGTTTGAATTCTGGTGTGTAATGGTGAATCCAAGTCTCATCCATAGTAATAAATCGAAGCACAATATCAGTTTTATTCTTGTTAAAACGCTCCAAGTACTGTTCAGAGATTTTCATGCGAGTGAATTTTTGATCTGCTGTGAGCAAGCGCGGCACCCATCTTGCGCGCATTTCTTCATGCAAAATATATTCTGTACGATTCTTTTGAAATGCCTATAGTCTCAGCAGTTTCACGCACTTTGACTCGCAGGTCATCCAATACCATATCGTGCACGTGATCAATAATTTGTGGTGTTGTTACACTTTTTGGACGTCCTTCACGTGGATCATCTTCAAGGCTGTTACGGCCACGTTTAAACTCGACAGCCCATTTCGTAATTGTCGAAAACGAAGGAGAAGAGTGCCCATAAACTTTTATTAACTCAGAATGAATTTCTTTTGGCGTTAAACCTTCTTTTACAAAGAATTTTATAACGCATGATACTCAATTTTATCCATTTCAAGAGACACTTTTACTTCAGACAGCTGTATGAAACAAACTATTTGATAGAATGCAATTTCACATGGATGATTATGTACCAACTTAGAAAAAAAAATCTTGCCGATAGTATTGGCATCGAGGCTAGGAACTTTTCAGACCACCCTCGTATTTGACTTTTATTAATGCTTTTAGGATTCACTTGCCTGACAGTAGATCTGTCAGAATTCCATGTAGTATCAAAGGCTTTTGCAAAGTCCATCAGTATCACTGTAAACCCATTACTTTTATGCAACTCAGCTGTCACTGTATTATAAAACGTGAGCAAAGTACTGAGGCATGACCTACTCTTCACAAAACCACGCTGCCCCCATACAGTATAGCATTTCCATGTATCCATTCCTGTATTTTGCTTGACCAACTTCTCCAATACTCCTGACAGCTGATCGGTCAGTAATTTGTTACATCAGGCTTGGAGCACTCCTTTATGCAATGGAACTATTTCCCCTCTTTTCACCCCCTTGGGACTAATCCAGAGCCGAGACTTAGATTAAACAATGTGGCCGAAGTATGGATGTGAAGGCTATTAATAATAACGATGCTGTTATAGCAAGATAAAACAGAAATTTAAGTTTCAAAGTATACACTAGGGAGCTTATCAGGATCTAATCTGCAGCATCGAATGATAAGGGCTCCTAGAGAGCTTCCGTATCTTTTAGAGCAAGCCAAGGATATTCTCATAAGCACTCTGTTAAATTTCGAAGCTTTTTGTTTTATGTTTCAGCTTTTTATGGATGTAACAATAATGGTTTAATAATATCCTTCACGCCAAAAATTAAAGTTATCATACTGAAGCCTGTTAGGCTCTATATTATAATATTACACCATTAAGCTGATTTCATTTCGTTTTCTCTAAACAGGCTAAAAAGAATTTAATAAAGAACATTGCGTATCCAATTTTTTTTTTGATGAAGAACAGAGAGAACAGTCCGTTAGTATATTATGTATGCAAGCACGAGAAACCCCCCTCCCACACACACATTTGTTGTTTTTTGGGGGAGGGATCGACACTAACATTCACTCTTTTTAATAAGACTATGATTATATTAAAACATATAGTGCGCTTTCAGTTCATTTTGCTGCTTATGTAATATAATTAATGAATAACATTTGTTAATGAATAAATAATAGTGAATTAATTTCTTCAGTTAATTAATCTGCAAGTAAGTGAACGATAATAACTCATGTTTCTTGAATTTCGTTTAATTTAGCATTAAATTCAGTATTAAGCGGTCCGTTAATCTCAGTCATGCCATTTTCTGTCCGCCTTTATTATTATTATTATTATTATTATTATTATTATTATTATTATTATTATTATACGGGAATCTCCATAGAGTCAGCAGACTCGTCGCGGGAGACCCAAACTATCCACACAATATCTTCATTCCTCTGCTTGAACTCATTGACAGACAAAGAATTCACAACTGAGTCAAGCAACGTATTCCATTCTACCACTAAAATTCTAGTCCTCACACTCTTGTTAACCACACTCTTACTTAATTTCCAGGATAACCTCTTGTTCCTCCACCACTGACCAACTGTTGAAATATTTTCCCTGCATCAATCCCATAAAACGCTTTTAGTAACTTAAATGTTTCTATCATATCTCCTCTTCTCCGCCTATCAATCAACTTCTGTAACTCGCAATCTATCATAAGGAGCATACCTTACACCACTCATCTACTTGGTCACTCGCTTCTGAATCTTTTCGACCATTTTTTAATCTCCGAGGATTCCAGGCGACCACACCTGAGAACAATAATCCAGATGTGGACGTATCAACTCAATCCTGCAAGTTGTCTACATCAGCTTGATTAATTATTACTCTACTTAACTTTTCATAATAATCTCCCTTCAAATAATTTCTTATATCATTTATGTACAAATTAAACAACAATGGTCCGACCACAGACCACTGGTCACCTGCTTCATCTTAGACTCTACTCCATGTATTACTTTTTGGTATCTGTCCATGAGCCAATCTCATATCCACATCTCCACTTTAATATCCTATTTGTTCTATTTAGAGTAAGAGAATTCCATGGGGTATCCTGTATTATGTGTCATTACAAGATGAATTTTGCTGCTTTGAATAAATCCTTTGTGTTCTGTTTTTGTTTCAAATATATCCATTTTTGTTTTAGGAACAATTTTATGTCTTTTATAAAGCTCTTAAGGTTTCGATACCTATAGAGTGGTTTAAATGTGCTAATTGCCTTCTTGTACGGGTAACGTTATATGGATCTCAGTGCTTGCTGGTGCCATTAAATCATTTCAAGAGGTATTAACTATCTTATTATTTGTGAAGGTAAGAATCGAGTGCAGGCAAACCCTTCCAATGGAAAATTTCTTCAAATGGAAGTTATTTTTGATCATTGTTACAGTATATGAGAAGTAACTGGCAATTTACGATCTTTGTTGTATATTACACGGGTATAAAATGCAAATATCTTATGTGATATGAATGAATGAGAACAGAAACAGTTTAGAACCAAAAAGACTTTTTTTATTATGTAAGAATCTGACATAAGTAATACAGTTCTAAAAATTCGAGATTTCTTAAAAATATCAAAGTTTATTAATATAGCAATATTACTACTAATTTAAAGAATGATTCAACATGAACACACTGCAGTTATAAATATTTGGTAACCATGATCATGAATTAGAGAATTAAAAATAGACAATGAAACAAGTCATTTTCAAATTAAGCATTATCGAGAGCTATCGTATTAATTATTCAAATTATTATTTGCTCTAATGAAAGTTTCAGTACTTTTTGAATATCGCTTTTTAAATTCATCAAATGAGGAACTTTTTTCAGTTCTGTTTCTATTTTAGAATATAATAATAACTTTCTTGAAAAACAAATATAACATCACTAAATATATTTGGCATTGCATTATAACTTTGATTGCTTATGATATTAAACAGATCGAATTAAAACAGTTTTTTTTTATTATTATACAATTGCATTTATACGCATGCCCTGTAATATGCTAAGACAATCAACACGATTTCAAATGGACAAAATATATATGTATATATTGAGCAAACGTGTATAATACCCCACTCCCTCTAATTTACAGCTGCATGATTCAAAAGATCGCATTCGAATCTATTTTGGCATAGATTCCTTCTTTAAAAACATTACTTTGATCACGTTTATTTGTTTGTTTGTCTGCTGCTTTAACGATCAATTATTTTGAATAATGGTTGAAACATAAGTATTACGTTCTATATTTTTCACCAGTAGATGGAAATAATAGGGATACTTACTTTTCTGTTATGTTTTGAATCAAAATAGTGCATATTTTTTTTTTTTATCAAACAACTAAAGGATTTTATTTCAAACCCTTACTGCGATGTCTTTTATTTTATAATTTTTATTTTTTTAAATATAAATATACTCCAAAATCAGAGAATGCCGTATCGTCATTGAAGAACCCAGTAACAAGAAGGAATTCATGTATTTTAATGATATATATGAAACAAAGTAAATCATGCATTTTCTCGGGGGAAAACGAATCAAATCTAGCTGTGTGCATTTTGATGAAATGAATTTACAGTCATACACAGCACTACAAGGCATAAGCAAGTTTGATTTGTCAAGCAAGAAAGGCACACTCTGCAATAATAAAAATCTACTATAAAGAATTCGTACCTGTTAACTATTTCGGACGGCTTTTGTATGAACACAGGCATAAATTGCTCGCTGGAGCAAATGTTCAACTCAGTATTATGACGATGAACAACTTTGTACGTTTTAAGAACTGCTCAACTAAACTTTGCTTCTTAAAGATGCTTTTAAACTAAACTAAGTTCCCATTGTATTAAACGAATACTTTTTTTTCCCTACGGAATTTCTTCATCCCTGATTTGAAACATTGACACAAAATGCTAATTCTATTATTAACTTTGTAAGAACATTGAAGCAATTAGCGGAGGTTTTTAAGTTTAAAGATAAAGTTATGGACACTGACAGGTGCTAATATCTAATTGGATATATCTAAGAAAGAATGTACTAAATCTAATTTAGCGAATGAGCAATTCGAAAACAACTGTCTACACAAACCTTTTTCCGGTATTAGATTCTATCCAAACGAAATGTAGTAGCCTGCCATGAGCGAAGTCCAGTTCGGGTGGTCAATGGATTACAACATTTATTTTACTTCCTAATACGTTATTTCTACTTTAGTGACACTAGTACGTAAAACAGAGATTGTCTTAAGAGTATTCTTCAAGCGGGACCCGCTTTCAACACTTTTCATATTATATACAGTATAAAGAATTAACTGCACTTTTTTTTTATATCTAATACTCATCCTACTTCTTTCGTCTGCATATTTGCGATTTTGATGATTTCACTTTTCTTTTTACAACCACTTTGAGCAGCGAATGGAGTCTAATTAAAGTTCACGTCTGTCATTATGATGCTCCCATCTCAGTGTCTGGTAAACGGGTCATCATTTCGATTGTCTTTTACAAAGTAGGATATTTTAGATGATTATATCCATCTCAGAATTTATAGGAACGAATGTCCTACATTCTTTCTGTCCATGTATACCAGGGACCATATACGAGTACTTTCTCATTGTTCTCAGAAGACATGGTTCGTTTTGGATCTTCAGTTTAAATCAGAGGCAGTAATTAATTGTGTAACTGTAGTATGCAAAGATATCAGCCATCTTTTGACAAACATCTTATTGGAATTCGCATCATTAAAATGCAGTAGAATAATGTATTTGATTCTCTTTCTCTCTCACGCCTTAGTTTTCCCTTAGGATCATATTATGTGCTGTAACATATGCAACAAATACATATCTGACATATTATCACGCATCAGTAGGGATAAACACGAATAAATGTTTCTTTAAGAACGTTAGAATATTCTTTTAGGATATCTCACGAGATACACAAAATAACAAATTTGGAATAAATCACCAAAAGGTCACTGATGAATCTTCATCCATAAGGAAGACCTGGAGAAACCATCAATTAAATATCTTTGTGAAGTGCGACATGTATTTAATAGTGCTTTTTTTTTTTTTTTTTTGAGTTCTGATGTTATATCTAAGAGATCCAGTTTTTTTTTTTTTTTTTGGTGTTTCATAAATAGGTTTGGTATTGCTCCTAGTGAATTATTGGTACTATTGTTGCTCTTTTGCTCCAAATTCATTGAACATGTCTTCAATTTTCTATATTATATCACTTTTATTATGTTATATAATAATAATAATAATAATAGTTTTATATTTATTTATTTATTATTGCGATTTGCAGTACCTAAGCGAAATTTGTTATTATTACTGCTATAACATATTAAAATTTCACCATTTAAAGAATTACATATAATGGAAGCATTAATCGAATGATACCTGATATTAGTGAAATATTCACTGAAAGGATATTATTATTAATAGAAGTAATTTAATTTTAAATGCGTTTAAACGTGAGTAATACATTCAGCCAATCTTGGTTACAGTTGCTACCTAAATCAGTAGCACCTGATATTACTGATGTCATCGACCTAAATATCTAAAGCACCCTAATAAATAATTCTGAATTATTATCAAAAACTAATAAATGACATTTATTTGCTGATTAATATTTGTTTGATTATCCGAATATTCATGTTCGCTATATAATTTAACCCATTATGAACCATGTTATTGCACAGTTAGTTATTAATAGCCAGCCTTGCAATTAATTATTAATAAGCGTCCAAGTAATTGTTAGCAATTAATGAGCTTGTTACATGTTTGCAATTACTCATTTGCAGAATATAATTTCTGCATTCTGCAAAACGAATGCATGCATTAACAGCAATGCATTCGGCCGAAAAAGCGAAAATGTGTCACATCCTGGCTTTTGACAACAGGAAGTATCAGAAATTATAAATATTTTGGATTTATAATTATGTTCGCAGCAATACATAATAACTAAACAAAATCTAAAATAAAAGAGAAAGAGAGAGAGAAATAGTTTGTGCTTTTTTTAATTTTATTTTTATTTTCGTGAACTGATACCTTTTCGAACTGGTTTATCATAAGCATACGCAACATAATATTTAACTCGAGGTCTATTCAAATAAAATCACGGCACAAATAAGGTTTAGGCATTCTGTTTAAAATAATGTCATTTGTGTCTGAGTAACGTTTTCTCTTTTCTTTGCGTTCCGAATCCAATAACAAAAGTTGGCAAGCGAAAACCTCGTTTAAAAAAATATTGTCTTTTGCCAAATTACTCATAAGTGACGAATTAGACTTAGGACAAAAAATAACGAAGATGAATTGACTCATAAGTAAAATGCAGATAATCGGGATCATAACCATGTAATCTCTCATGAAGAAAATCAGAGTTAAAAAAATCGTCAGTTTCTTTGTCAGTAGAAACTGACTGAGAAAGTAATAGAAAATAAAAAAAATATGAAAATCTGAATTAATTTTTAATGAATTGAATTGGAAAACATTTAAAAAAAATATTACCTATATCCGTGCGCAATAATATGCTCATATCAATATTTTTTTCCAATGAGTTTTAACAAAAAATAATGTCGATAAACCATTTTATGTTATGTTATTTTTCGTAGTTTTATTAGGCATTGCCTTCGAAGCAAGTTTTGCATAAAGTTTGAGCAGATTTATTCCTAATTTAAGTAATATTTTATATCTTTATTTTTCACTAAATGAACACTGTAAGTGCACTTTAATTACACGGGATTATGAAGGGTTTTTGACTATTTCCATTTTATTTATTCTTAGAATGAACAAAGAATTTACAACGTACTCATCTGAAATTTGAAACTTTCTTAATTATTTCTTAATTAAGTATTTATGAGAAATATAATAAAAAGGAGCGAAATGTAATAGAAAAGGAGCATTTTAAAGATATATATCATGGAAATAATTATATAATGCGCTGGCATTACAAGAAAGAAATATCTCTTAGATTACACGAGACATCAAATGGTTTTATATACAACTCTAGACAGGTCAAGAATGACTGATTTCCACATCTTTCAAAAAGCAATTTTAAGAATGTTGTGATGAAAATAACTTACATTTTCGCATTCTTAATGTTTACTGCTGCTGTTAACTAATCTTCCACTTGACTTTCATGCTATCTAAAACTAGACTAAGAAAACCTTCAAACCTCAAACTGGCTTCATTTAGTTTACTAACACGACATCATGTCCGTAACGACATCATAGCTCATTTTAAACAAGAAAAAGGCAAGGAAAAGGAAAAAGGTCGTGTGTGCGCCACTCCATTATTTCTCCGACATTGTATGAGAGTTCTTGATTAATTTTTTTTTTTTCACTTGGTAGTACTTTTTTATGAAGACTGTACAATATATCGCATCAAAAATCAGAAATACTTATTCAGAAGCAAACAGGGTTACATTTATGAAAAATCATCAAGTTATGGTCACTTAATGGTAGTAAAGTAAATCACACTAGCTAAGACAACGGATTATTCTTACTTATTTACAAAGAATGGATCCATTCGAATTAAAAGAAAATATCTTCAACAATAAACGAATAATTAAATCAAATATTACAAATATAATCTAAAGTTTATATTGTTAATGTGGCACGAAAAAACCTTCATCATCGAGACATCACAATCTCGAAAGATTTCGCCAAAGCATCGAACGCAAACAAGACTGCTTCATTGAAACATTGTTGAAGAGACCACCGAGAAAATCTTTTACAAAATAAATAAATAAATAAAGTTTACTACACAAACTGATGTCCATTTGAAGGACCACAAACATTTACTTCCAAGAGGAAAGTTACGGAAAGGCCATAACTCTTACGGCTTACATTTTAGAAGTAAATGACAGCCCCATGAGCTCTCTTAAGTGTTTTTCCAAGCCTTAACGGAAATACCGCAGGATTTATCATTCCCTGCTCACCGCCACCCTGAGTGCGAAATTCATTGCATACGTAACGCATTATAACAAAGGCATTCTGGGAAATCGAGGAGCAAGAGTTGAAGTGGGGGAAAAGTCAACGGAAAAACTTCATCCTTTTTCTGCGATCGTTTTCACATCGTCAACGGAGGGAAAGACGTTCTCCCGGAACTCTCCAATGACGTTGCCTGCTGGTTTATAGTTGGCTACAACTACTATTTTACCGCATCGGGATCGGGCTTTACCGACACCAAATTCCGTACTGCTTCTCCACACCATTTGGGTAAACTGACCTACGGAAGAAATAAATAAATAAAAATATTGAATAGTAATATAAAAGAGTGTGCAGATAATAAACATTTGAATTTCGATATTTTGTTTTATTATAATAAGTAGAGTGATAACCTTAAGTAACCTGGAAGACGAACAAAGATCACTTTTGTAAGAATTTAAAAGTCTGATTCGGGTTGGATGGATTTCGCTGAGAATTTGGTACTTACTGATTTTTATTAAAATTCGCCAGAGTTTATGGTTTAAATCATATAATTCTAACCGGAAGAATATACCCTTCTTTGCGATTTATGGATATTTCCATTTTTGTCTTTAAAACGTGCGCATAATGAATAAATATTTACGTACCATTCCCCTCTCTTCCTCACCATAACACGTGAAGCATAGAATCATTTAAAATGTATTGAGAGGAAGTGATTTCAAGCAAATTTGGTTGCATTCTGTGTTTGGCAGATGCTTATTTAGAGTTTCATCGGAATGTTTCAGCAAAAACCCATTCTACGTGCACGTAATATCTGAAAATTATTGAAATCAACAAAAAGAAGAATAAGGGTGGAATAGTTGGCCGAGTGGTTAGCGTAGTCACTCTTTAGTTAACAGCCTGCGGGTTCGAGTCTCACACTGGGCCTAACAGTTGTTTGGGGTTGTCTTTGGATGGAAGATGAATTTCATTACACAGTGTAAAACTAGCTCCGCTTATTGGAGGTTGGAAGTGGCTTGAAAAAGATGCATGATTGATCTCTATAGCGGGGTCTCCAGTTTATGTAAAAATAAATAAAAATACAAAAAGATATATAAAATTTAGAGAACAAATCCCTTGGCTTTCTAAGCTTTTGTTAACCACTAAAGCGGTTACAGGTGCCGAGGCCCAAAACTGATTTGCTTTGTTAAATAACGACGTTAAGTATTTTCACGATGGATTAGTTTCGCCTCTGTTTGGGATAGGACACTGGGATACTTTTCTACAGACAAAGTCTTTTCCGCTACAAGGGAAAAGATTACACGAAAATAAAATTCGATCATCTGGTTAGCCGTCGTCAGTCTTCTCTTTCATTTACCTGGGGCGTCAGTAAGAGCGATAATTAATATTTTGGACCGAACTCATTTTAGGGAGGAAACATATATTTTGTTTATAGATTCGGATTCCGTTAAACTCCGAAAGTTGTTTCTGTAATGGATTTTTTTCTCCCTCAGTGTTTGATAATGCGCTACGTGATATTCCCTCAGATACTGCTAATCACCTTCATTTTCAAATTGTAAAAATTCTTTTCAAGTCCAATGTTTCAAGTCCCTGCTCCTCCGAATTTGTCTTATCCTGAATTGAAGGCCTTTCTCTCTCAGGAGAAAAACTAATAATGTTATTCCTAAGTCTGATAAAGGTAAATAGTTCAAGACCGGAATGAATATCACAGAAAACCTATTTTAATGCTACTCCAGATATCTTCCTCTTGGTGATGACCCTCATCGATGGTGTCTCTTTCTGGGATGAGGAAATCAAAAAGAAACTGAAACCCTATTTTTTGTTTGGATTATTTGTTATTAACTTACAAAGCCAATATTCCGTTCTGTCTTGTCGTAGACTTCATGGCTCTCCTCGCTACAAAATTTCAAAATACATTTTAAATTACTTTCAGTGTTCACGAGAAAATCGTGTTGATTTTTAAGAATATTTCAGAAAAAAGGCATCAGAGCTTAGTCTTCGCCTATTCAGCTTAGACATTGTTTCTTTACTCCCTAATATTCCCCTAGATCAGCGTTTCCCAACATTTTAAGGATCATGCCCCACCTCAACGCCTCAAAGATTTTGATGCCCTTCCTTTAGCATAATAGTCAGCCAAGTTCTGGAAATGTATAATATAAATATGTGCTTTAAATAAAAAAGGTAAAACCGTTTTAAATTTGACTTTCTTCAATGAATATAAATTGTATATTACACTTTGTATGTTATAAAACATAAATCGAACTGAACTCGGGGAAATAAAATACAAGTTAACGCGATCTTTGAGCTTGATGTCTGCTGCAAAGAGTTTTTATTTGAGGTACTAATTTAGTAGTTTAGTAGTTTTAGTAGCAAGTCATTTAAAGTTTTTTTTTTTTTTGCAAAAACTAGTTGTATTTCTGTATTTCGTTTCTGTCTCGTCAGAAAGCCATGCCATTGTTCCTTGTATGTTGAATAAAATTCTAATAGACTCATCATTTTGCTTTTCTGAGAGTTCTTCTTGATACTGTATTTATGTTGACTGCTGTACTGATGATGTCAGCTTTTTTCCTCGGAAAGTCAGGGTTGCAACATCGACAATTTATCTCGCCGACACCGACAATGGTGAGTTTTTTGAGTATATCGGTGATGAGGTGACGAATGCAACATCATTTTTTAATTGCCCCCCCCCTCAAACTATTCAAATTTATCCCCTATGGGGCGCATGCCTCACGTTGGAAAACACTGCCCTAGATGAAACACTGGACTTTCTCATGCAAGACATTGCTGGGAATATTGTTCGCCTTTTGATTTCGTCATTTACTCTGGCCAATTTTGTGAACATAAATTTATTAGCAAATTGAGGGTACTCAGTGAGGACTACTATTTCTCTAACACGTGCTATTTCATGGAGCTATTCGAATAACGCTTATTTATGGTACAGGTATGCTGATGATGTCTTTGTGGTTTGACACGGTTAGTTCCTTTACGGAATGTCAAGATTTCGTCATGAAGGTCAATAGATTTCACTATCGCACGCAGTTCACTCGAGGTGGAACAAGATATCGAATTATCTTTCTAGATCTCCTTCTTCTTCTTTAACCAGATGGTAGCTTTCACTTCTTCGTTGTCAGAAAGAAAACCCACACTGAACTTTACACCCATTCTCTTTCACGTCATCAACCTTGTCAAAAATCTAGCGCCATTAAGATTACGGTACATCGAGCTCGCTCTTTGCGCAGTTGTCTTATTCTCGTTGTCTCACGTTGTCTCGCAGTTGTCACTCCGCGCAGAAGTACTTAAGCGCAGTTGTCTCGGGAAATAGATGGCATCAGAAAAACCTTCCTTGGTAATGGCTTAACGAATCTTTTGCCAACAAAGTCATAGGGTTTCGTTGTCATCTTTCTCCCATAAGGTGGTCATCGTGTTACCATTCCTTATATGAAAGACATTTCTGAAGAAAAAGCCAAAATACTTAAATCCTAGGCCACAGGTGTCCCTTCGCCCTATTAACCAACTTTCTGCTCTTTAGAAAGATAAACTTCCACCTTGAGTCCATTTTGGAGTCAATCGCATTCCATGCCAGTGTGGAGTATCATATTTTGGACAAACTGGTAGCTTGGAGGATATTCGTCGTGAAGAACACTTCGATTATTAAATTTCATGAGCTCAACCAGTCGGGAATTGCAGAACACGCTATCCCCACCAAACTCGAATCTTTTGGAGAAAGATTAACATCCTTTACAAAATAATCATTTTACGGAACATACAAAGACAGTCATGAAACCTTACTACGCTGTCGGGATCTAACAGAAACTGAAATTATCCCTATTATGAGAAATAGTACTTATCCACACATTCAATAGGCCAGTGTTTCTCAAAGTGTGGTACGCGTACCCCGGGGGTACGCGAAAGGTCTTCAGGGGCGGTATGTGGCAATTTTCGGCTATTCATCATTAACTCATGGAATTATTATATTATATGCAATTAGAGACAACTGGGATAAAAACACCACTAAATAGAAACTGCTATATAGACTCAAACCAAAACCATATTGCCGGTGCAACATATGGTTTTGCTTGACCCCCCCCCCCCGTCGTGAACGTGTTAAAACTAAGAAATACATAATGAATGTGTTTCAGATATTATGGAATTCGGTTGAAGGGAATTAGTATTTCAACTCAACTGTTGAAATGCTAATTTGTCTTTAGTTCGCCCGATCTTTTGTTAATACCGCACCATCATATGCACCTTAAGATACATAGCTGCTCTATGTATCTTAAGTCTTGTAAATCACTGGTAATTAACTGGGAAAGAAGAATAAAGCTATTTGGGTAGATGACTTTGACGATGCACACAAGGAACCTGTTCTCGATTACTAAAGTAGTGATAGCGATAGGAGCTTCTTGGTAAGTCACACCATTTGCAGTTTTTTTTCTGAAAACTTTAGTTTCCGAAAATCCACGATTTTTTAGCTTTAATTTAGGGAAAAAAAAGTGTGAGTTATATTCGAGTAAATACGGTAATTTTTTTTAGCATTCAAATTCTTAAGTATGGATCATTGGTTAAACATTGGATTTATAAAACCCACAAAAGAGAGCAATATAGCAAATACAAGTAGTAAGCAACAAGAAAACGTTGATATTGCATCTGGATCAAATGAAATTGATAAGGGTGTGTCGTCTGACATCTCTAGAGAACCAACTAGGAAGAAGACGAAATATCTTCATATTATATGAATTACTTGAAATGTGGATTTTCATGGACGGGAAATGAAGAGGAACCTTTTCCAACTTTTGTTCTATTAAAAATAAATCATATTTTTTTGTTTACATGAACATATAAATTCAAATAAAATAGACATTTACAATGAAATATACTTTATTTATTTGTTTATTATTTTGGTAAGGGGGTACTTGGTAATAATGAAAATTTAAGAAGGGGTACGCGGATATATGAAGTTTGAGAAACACTGCAATAGGCAATAGTTTTTGGTTTTGTTTTTATTATTTATTTATTTTATAATTAATCCTTGGTCTCTTGTTTAAATTTGTACAGTTAGGAACTTAATGTATTTTAGACCTTGCTAGTCATGTACATTTAGCTCAAGCGTTTTCATTGTCGAGCCTTCTGGTTTTCCCTTCTTGTTTAATTTGAAAGTCATAATGAAGATAACTTTGGCTCCAAAGCGAGATTTCTGTTTTAAATAAAAAAAAAAAATTACGTAAGTATTAAATTCCCAGTGAGTTCTTATTCATCTAGTTATATGTAGCTACAAATTTGAGACACCTATTTAATTAAGAATTTTGTCTGAATTTTATTGAAAAAAAAAAGTTGATATTTACTTTTCCTATTCTTTTGAATTAATTACAGATAAAATAAGAGGCGCCAGTTACAGTAGTAGTGGAATCTAGCACTTCGGGAAAAATTTTAGTAAGCCTGCGTTGAAGTTTATGAATCTAGGATACGTAGAGTCATCATTGTGAACGAGCAGATCGTGCGGTGTATGAAATTGCAACAAAATTCAGGATGAAGTGGGGGAAAAAGAATTTAGGCTACTATTCAGCTGTCGAATTGACTTCTACGGTGAAATAGCCATAAATCAAGATGTACAATTTTTCTAAAATCTGAAATTTTACTCTGTATTATAACACTAAGACAATGAGCACAACGACAAATCAAAATCATGTTTCTCGCATCGAAAAGTGTTTCTTTCTTTTCTTTTTTTTTATTTTTTATTCCTTTTCCCTTTTACATGTGACTTTCGTCAACTCGATGCTGTAAAGCTTATGTTGAGTTGGTTAACGTTATTTATTTTCTTTATTATTATTATTTACATTTTTTAATGTAATCCACAAATATTGTCCTGGAGACTGAAAACGAAATTTTTCAAGCGACTTACTTCAGGCTTCCTATCCACAGGAAGGTGGTTTCACATTTGGCGATGAAATTTATCTCAGACTACCTAAGATATTGAGAAACATCAGTGCGTCGGACGGGATTAGAACCTACAGCCTGTTTACTTGGCCTGCAGGTCTAATCACTCGGATAGCATACTCGATATTCTCTATTATATTACATAACTTTACTGTTATGGAATATAATGTTATATCATGTCTTCGTTATTTATAAGTTAGACTAAAGTTCATGTTGTAGTTTTGTAGTTTCTGTAGTTTTATATCGTAACCTACTTGAAGATAAGTTTTGTTTATTATGCGATGCATGACATACAGTGTATTTTCTTTGAACTATTGATTCAAATTTAGAAATATTGTACTTTATTAATTCCCATAGAAATTATTTAAGCACTTACAATTAAAGCTACCTCATTCAACTGTTCAAATTCATATTCGCTCAGCAATAATTATTATAACCAAATCTAAGGGATCATTATTTTATACATGAAACATATTTTTCTGTCACTCCCACTGACGAAACATTAACCTATATTACTGAGGGGCTAAGGAGTTATTATTTTATTCATCTTATGCATTGCTTAAAATTTCTTTTTAACATACTATGGAAATCCTGCTCTAGAGATCAAACATGGAATTTTTCAAACTGCCAAAACTGGAACTTTTCCAGACCTTTAATAAGCGAGAGATGAAACTGAACCCCACGATGGTCTTCAAACCCGGCCTTACTTGAATAACGGGGAAAACCTTACCACTCGACCAAGCAGGTTGACGAATAAAATTTGATAGATGAAATAATTATGCCCGACTTTTTTTTTTAATTTAACATTGGAGAAATATATTCATTCAATTGTAAAATAAACCGTTCTGTATAAAAGTGAGTAGCTCTTCGTCTACTTACCAGCATTCACATGAAGCAGAGATGGGTCCTGGTAGAAGTTATACGTTTTGATTTCGTTGTACCAGTACTTAGAGACCATCTCTCCTAGTTTAAGAAAAAAAAAACAAGTTATGAAGATAAAATGGAGTTAAGGCAAGGGTACTGTTATTCGTTGTTCGCAAATTTTATTTTCTGTTATATAAATCATGATCGCTAACTGACATCTCATAACGTGAAGGTAAGGCAACAAATAACTTTTTTTTTTGGGGGGGGGGGAAATGAATGGTGCTTTGACTAATTGTACCTTAATATGCTATTATGGTTTGACTTAGACTTATAGTTTAGCACAGTTGCTTTGTAAGATGATTTTAATGTAGCCATTTAATTAATGTCATACGGTGACAATGAATTATGTCTAAAAGTTGAATGGACTTAAAAGTTGGTATATCTGCATCTGAATTGGACTTCCTTTCATCCTTGACTGAGATTCTACTTTAGACTTTCTCGATTATCTTTTGTAATGATCAATAGCTTGCTTGGATTCGATGATATGGAGAAAGTCGAGACTGGGTGAAAAAGTTTTTGTCTCCAAAAATAGGACCTAGAATCGTATCGTAAATGAATCGAGTTTCCTATTTAGTGATGAATCAAGATAATGGAATGTAGTGACCTATATTTGGTATGTTGTTAAACATGTTTTTCAAGAAAGTATTATGTCCTTTTCTTAGTCTCCTTAGTTCAATCAGTATTTAAATCAAATTCCGGTCTCATGAGGTAGTGGAAAGGATTTTCCATGCTGAAATTCGGGTTTTTCACCCACTAAGTAGAAAAACCAAGAACACACACGCACAATTAACAGGTATAATACAGCAGCCTCAGCCTAAGTTGCTTCTGCCGTTAACTCCAAATAATAACAACATAACAACGTCAATTTTATTTAAGACAATTTTATGAAGTGTTAAAATAAAAATGACGGAATTAAAAAATGTTTGGATCACTCAATGTTGAATGTGATTTAAAGTTGATTTTAGAAATATCAGCCTTAAAAACATTACAGGAAATCAAATGACGACAAATCAGTCCAGAGGTACTGGAAAGGAAATTTGCCTATTTGTGGGGTCACATTGATCAACGTTATGCTCAGATGAAACGACTCCCATCTCATCATAAAATATTTCATTTGCCTTCGGAATTATCCAGTTTTAAATAAATAAGAGATAATGCATATCAGACTAAGTAATATTCTGTGGGTAAGGAAAATTAATTGCAGTGATCTGTTCTATTTCAATAAATGTCTTATGTCTTGCGAAATATTAGAATCTGAATACCGTCGTATATTTTTATTTTTTTTTTTTTAGCCGATGCAGACTTTAGAGGATTTCCTTCACTCTCCCTCTCTTTCTCTCTTCTGAAACTATAGAAATATACGCAGTAAATTTCAGGACCTCACGCAGATGCTTCTTAACTATAACAAACAAGTGACGTGTAACAACATTCTTCTTTGTTGATAATAAAACAAAAGTTGTAAGTAATAGTAAATAGTGAACAGTAATAGTGAAGTAATACATTTAATTAGGATTTCATACACTTGGAAGAATGAACCTAAATGTACCTTTTGGTTGAAATATACGTACGTTCGATTCTCGTCGCGAACCTAATTAACATTTTTCTGAAATTAGAGCTTTTTCAGTTGAGAGCCGGTCTCGTTGGGAGACTGGTTGACTCGTATTTTACCAGTAGAGTTTCCTTAAAGCCAAACTGTCTGAGAACATAAAGTTCAATTAGTCAAGAGCATACGGGTTTATAGTGCTCTAGCCAGAGGCTTAAGGATAATCTATAGGATAGTAGACTTTGATTTGGATGTCCAACACAGAACTGGATTTACAGACTGAGGAATATTGGGAACTTGATCTAGGTACTAAAATAACAGGGATCTTTAATAGGACGGTGCGTGTCAAATGAATTTGGAATTTGGAACCCTACTTGAGGACTACTCTAAAGACTATTCCCGACTGTATTTAATTAACCAATAATCATTATTAGAAGAAACACACGTATAAACCACAGTGAAAATTATTTAATTGTAAATATTTCATCCTAAGTTAGGACATCAGGATGAAATATTTACAATTAAATAATTTTCACTGTGGTTTATACGTGTGTTTCTTCTAATTATGAACGCACCACATGTTTCGTTATTTAAAAAAAAAAATAACCAATAATCGTTTTTAATAAATGGCTTCATGTTATAAATCACCATTTAAGACCAAGACAACCACTGAAAACTGAGTTCCAGGTAAACTGCAGAATGTGATGGGGATACAAAGAAATATAAATTAGAATTTTGTTTTTATTTTGTAGCTAGCGTTGTACAATCAACAGCTATCGATTGAAGCTATCGATTTGTACATATTAACATATATACATATTGTTAATATATACATATTAACAATACGTATATTGTCAGAACAAAGTTGTTCTGACCAATTGCGAATCAGCCGGCGAATTTCCACCTGGAATGATCAGCAGGAAAATGACCAGGATATGTAAGAGAGAAATATTCTCAGAAAGAAAATTTAAAAAAAAATGTGCCGATTCACTTTTATAAAGATAGAATAAAGTTAAATAAAATTAATTAAAACAAAGTTTCGAATTATTTTTGCTTCTAGCTTAAAATATCTTAGTGCCACTGGATTTGTTGATTACTTTCCTCTCATTGCGGATAAGACACATTACATTTTTCGATTTAAAATTTTTTTACATTAATTTAGGAAACCCAACATTGAATTATCATTCACTTAAATCTCTTCAATGATGTTTATGACAATCACGAAGTTAAGGTGGTGCGTTTATAGTTTATAGTTTCTCCAAAATAATTCTGGTATTTGAAATGGAAATATTTTCTAAACGGATCTTCTGATGAAGTGGAATGGATATTATTATTATTATTATTATTATTACGTGACACCTCTAGGGAGTCCAAAGATTCATTGAGGGAGGGCACCTGCTATACAGCTGTCTACACCAACTACAACCAACGCCATTTATCGCCCACCACACCACTAGTATTTTCACAGACAATCACAAACATCCTTGCTCATGGCAGGATTATTTGAGCTGTAAAGTGTTATACCATATTTAAAATTTAATTGGAATAAATTACAACGAAGAATCAACATATCTAGAATGAATATACAAAGTAGGTGAATTCGTAATCTTAAAATGGTTACAGTTGAGCAGAACGAATAATAATAATAAGTACATAATAAATAATAAGGCAAAATGTAAAAAGCGAAAATAATACAGAAAAAACGCATAAAAGAACATAAAAAGCTCTTACGACGAAAAATGACACAAAAGTACAGAGAAAAATGGGAGAAAAAAAAAAAAAAACAGAAAGCGTCTATAAATTATAGTGCTATTAAACTTATGTGAAGAGGATTCTTGTTGTCCATGTCTACAGTGGGATTTAAATCGACGCATCTGCCGCTCTCTTTCAAAAACACGCTAAATCTCACTGGACTAGTGAAATATACCGAGTATGGCAAGAAGGTAGGGTATCTGAATCAAACCGTTCTCTTTCATTTTTAGAATCAATAAACACAGGAGGATGCTTTTCCAATATGCGCGCAGATGTATAAAAATCAAAAAGTTTGCCTTTCGACAAACCTATAGAAAATAAAAACCAGACATTCAAATTATCTTGTTTCCTAAATCTATTTTTGTAAACTCGATAGAGAAATTCATGGCTTGTTACCTTCATAGTTTGCTATGTATGCCAAATCTCTTTGTCTCTCCCCTGAATATGGTTGGACAAAATAATGGAAACACTAAGATATTTAAGAATAGAATTTGTTTGCGTTGGCTACATTGAAAAACTTGCGGTGGCAGCAATGAATATCCTTGTTTTGTTTTGTTTACACTTTGTAGTTCTCATGCAAGTGCATTAGTGATTGTGCTGAGTGATAATTCGTGTTAAAAAACATCGGAAAATGGGAGACTTGTCTGACTTAGAAAGAGGACAAATCATCGGTGTGAGTTTAGCTGGAGCATCATGGACAAAAACTGCCACGTTATTAGGTGTGTCAGAATAGCCAGATCAATAAATTTCGCCCAGTATCAAGAAATACTGGGCGAAAATCAAAAATTATAGAAATAGATAGTCGGACATTCAGGATTGCTTCAAAAAATCATAGAACTACCCCCAGATCTCCCGTAAAAGATGGTGTCACGACAGTCAAACCTGAACAGGAGAGAACTGGAAACGTGTAATATGGTCAGATGAGTCCACTTTCACGCCAGGACGAGTTTACATTTGGAGAACGCCCAAGGAAGCCTAAAATCCGAAATTCATGGTTCTAACAGTAAAGCACGAGGGAGGTTCTGTGATAGTCTGGACAGCAATAATGTGGTATTCTGTTTGTCTCATTATTACTCTTCATGGCAGAATTACTACAAGTGATTATTTGGACATTTTGGATAATCAAGTGTTTCCCATGATGCAAACGTTATTTCCAAACAACAGAGCAGTATTCCAATACGACATTGGAATATTGCCTTTATTATTGAACCATTTTGACCAATTTTGGAGATTAGAATAAGAAACACATTCCCACCTCCAGTGTTTTAAAAACAATTTAAAGATGATCTTCAAGAAGAATAGGTTACACAATTCTATCAGAATCTTTTCAAAACTTATTTGGGTCCATTCGAAGAATTCAGGCTGTACTGAAGGCAAAAGCTGGTCCATCACCATATTAATAAAGAAATATGTATGTATAACAATATAATGGAATAAAGTAAAGATACCAAGAAATTATGTACTTGGTTTAATCCTTTATTCAAGTGTAAGCACACAAAGTTTGCGCCTGAAGTATTTTCAGACTGGGGCAATTCGTCTATTGAGGTCTCTTCAGTGGCTCCCATTGAAGAGACCTCAATAAATGTCGAAGCCGGTCTGGGTAATGACCCCTCCCATAATGCATAGCAGTCTACATGTCTGCAAGGAGATGTGCTTTGCATTATGGGATACTAAAGAAAGAGATGTGGAGTCTTAGCTTCCTTATACGAGTTACCCCAGTCTTGAAGATACTTCAGGAGTAAAAAAACTGTGTTTGCTTACACTCGGATAAAGGATTAAACCAAGTATAGAATTTCTTGGTATCGTTAATTTATAGTATAACCAAGTGAAAAAACTTCCAACGAAATATAATGGACAAAATAATGGAAATATAACATTTGTAATATTTCCATTATTTTGTCCAACCCTTATATATATATGACTTTAATAGATATGTATATACATGCGGCAGTAAAAGAAAAGAAACACATAACATATAAATATATACTACTGGAAATGGAGAAGAATTCAGAGAGGAGGAAAATTCATAGTGAAGTGAATTGAATTCATATAATCTGGGTTTTGTTGTTTTAAAGAATGAAAAATACTTCTACCCAGTTCCGTATGACACTGGGTAACTCATCTTCGAACCTCCGTAACTTAGTTGGTATAAAAAAGCCCTTTTGTTGGAAAGATCCCAGTTCGAATCCCGTCTATGACAAGAGGAGCATTTTAGGTATTGATGATGATGATGATTGTTTCTGCTTTATCATTTTCCTTACAATTATGCATCATAATGTTATAAACTGGTGTATCACAGCATGGAATTTGATTTTCAATCAAATTGTGAGTTAGCCGGTCTCATAAGGTGGTGGAGGGTTTTTCTCCCTGAAATTCTTGATTTTCGTCTCTTAAAAGAAGCAAATCGGCCCCTTGAACACGCATATCTACAGACGTAGGATACTAACTGCAAGATGTAAGAGATTGCAGCCATCTTATCTTGCTACTGCATATTATGGATTTCAGGTACAGATCCATAACAGTCAACCTCCTGGATGGAGATGACACTTGACAGGACAGGAACCCATTTTTAACTGAAAATCCCCTACCTAGATTTTCTGCATCCTGACAGGATTTGAGGTCCAGTCTTTCCAATCGAAGAGCATCGGCCTTACCCACTAATCTGTGAAGGAACCTTTAATAAAAATGTGTCGTTGTATAAACTTCTTATACTTTAAGGTCATGAGAAATTCTATCTAAAATTACAACTTATAATTTATAATTTAAATTAATGAAGTTTAAAAACGTTTATTAACTTTATCACTTGTCATCTTAAGACCTGAAATGATTCAAGACTTATCGCTATTAATTAATTTCGAAGACAAGATATTGCAAACATATTTCAGTGCCTCTTCTAGATGGTTCTCTGAAGATGATCAAAAAAGAGATTGCAAAACTAAGGAACAGGGTAACCTGGAAGATTACCACAGACCCATTAACATATGTCTTCTTCAGCAATTTAAATGCATCAAATAGCCATGAGCCTTAATAAAAAAAGAAAAAGATCAACATTATATTAAGGGAGTATGAGGTTGACCACATGATCCATTATCGGCTACCTGTAAGTAGCCGATAATGGATCATGAATACGCACGAATACGCATATCTACAGAAGAAAACTTTACTCCTATCAGTAAAGTATTTTTAATTGCCTTTGAAAGTTCAGCCATGTATAATTGAGAGCGGTAAATTATAGTACACAAAAAATCACACAGCTTGCATTTTATATATACGTAGCATTTTTTTTTATCGCCCTCTGTTTTTATCAAACATTAAGGAAACAATTGGAGTAAGTTATTGTTAATCTCATAGGAAATGACACACTTTATACAAAATGGATTTTTTTTTTTTTTTTTGCTTCGTGCTGTTTTTCATTCCTTAGGGTGCTTTGCGAAAAGAGTTATTGCATTATATTGATGATGATGATGATGATCGTTTCTGCTTTATCATTTTCCTTACAACTATGCATCATTATGTTATAAACTAGTGCATCACAGCATGGAAGTAACAACTTCTCTCAAAATATAGACGTCAACTTATTTCCAAAGCTCTCTACAAACCCATATCAATTGAAGTTTAAAATGGGGAGTTAAATCTCTAGATAGATAGACAACAACGCCTGAAAATCATTCCACACGAATTACGATTCGAAATTTGAAGAAACGATGTCTGGAATATGACCTCTCTTCTCAGCACTTTTACATTAGTGTTCGGGTTATGATGGCATAAAACGTTGATTGAAAGAAAAATGTCATCTATAACTACGAGCGTTTAGTGGTTTTGGCGTCCTTTGATATACATTTTATGTATCATTTTATATGTTAAGAACTGTCTTTCAATAGAATAGGACCGAATATCCAGATATTTGACTATCATTTTTTGTTCTTAAAATCTACAGGTTTACTTTACTGTTATACAAAGAACGAAAATCGTTACACATATTTTTTTATAAAAAAATAAATGACGTGTGTTTGTTGGACACACACACACACACACACACACACACACACACACACACACACACACACACACACACACACACACACATTTATGTAATACAGATGTGCATATCAGGTCTTCTCTCCACAGTCAGCGCAAAAATAAATATATAAATAAAATAAAACTGGTAATATTACATTAGATAAAAGAAAAAAAATTCAGGTTCAACTTCATTATTCTGTATTTTAAAATTTAAGCTTAATAAACGCAATGTGATTGCAAGCTAAAACTCATAAAGAATTGTAAAGCTAGAAGTCCAGGAAAGAAAATCCTATATCTCATTAAGGTGGGCGCAATGACTATTTGTTTCTCACGCTATGGTGTCCGTTAGTTTCTTTCCAAGTTAAAGAAGAAGAAACGCAATGTGAAAAAAAAAAAAAACATTGCCCACAAAATCTAGTGAGTCTGCTCAGATTTTCTCCATTTTTTCGGAGAAAATGGGTAAAATATTTACTAAAGAAAGAGCCATACGGCTTCATTTCGATGATATAAAATTACATAGCAAAGTGGATATTAGATCCAGTATTATTTCAAAGCTGAATGTCTGTAGAAACTTAGAAAGATTCGTAAAATTGACCTGAGAGAGCTTACTAGAATACAATCCTCAGCATCGGTGTTGTCTTAACTTACTTGAGCAGTGAAAATATTGTTGGTTATGCGTTAAACGAAACATGCATTTCATTGAGAATGCATTTTACAAAACGATATAAACAAAATGGTATTCAAATGAATATTGCAAATATCATCTTAATGCGAAAAAAGTTAATGAAAGTTCAAATTAAATTTATAGTGGTCTGTAGTTGAAATACATCGCATCATTTACTTACCTGTTATATCGAAATCGTGAAGGTTTGACCACTTGCAGAATAAATTTTCGCCAATGTCCTTGAAATTACGATGGCAGAAAGTATTGGTGTGAGCAAGATGATTAGCCCAGAACTGAGCCATGTTGCATAGCTGGAAGAACAGAAAACAATCTGTACTTACTTTAAGAAACAATACTCAAATATTGTTGTAACAAATAACATGAACATGATTTGACTCCTTGCGTTTTACACCTGTAAAGTGCACGAGGCCTTCAGAAAACAAATAACATGAAACAGCCTAATTAAACAATCAGAGTTTTAAGTGATTTAACTACTTTCTGATTTCTTACATTATTCGGATTTTAATTTTTTTTAAAACATTTTCTAACACTTTGGTTTTTCAACCCTCAGAACAAATAAATAGGCAAGAAGATTACGTACAATTAGCATACAATATAACTGGCCTCATAGTTAGTGTTACTTCAGCCTTAACTCCAAACCACATCAACATCCGTAACACAACAACAAGAGCTTTCTCCTAGATGTCCACATGCTTTTTTATTACAGTTAACTATTTATTATATCATTGAAGTCTATATGAGTTTCAAGATATCTTCAATTTTATTTTCGTATGAGCGATGCCTTCTTATTTAGTAGAATGTTTATTATAAAAAGCAAGAAAATTAGTTTGTTTTTATGCCACTGAACTAAAGTATAATTTCACATATACATTTCCTAGTAAGGCGGGCGCCATGACTATTTGTTTCTCACACTATAGTGTCCTTTAGTTTCTTTCCAAGCAGTGTATATACTACATGTTTTATAGGTATAAACGATTCGTAATTTGGGTTCACATTTAAAACAGTGTGCTATGTCCGGTAGAGTTATTGCAGCAATGTTATTCCACAGCCTGCAGTAATCCTAAGGGGGGGGGGATACTTTGTACAAGCATACGATAGCGATGAATGGAAATTTTAGACCATTCTTCCTGTAGATATGTAATGCGGTCCTGGACTGTTGCGGGACGGACGTCCCTTGACCTCACTAGACATTCCAGTTTATCCCACACATGATTCTAGATGTGTGTAATGATATTTGATTATTTTTGTACAAAGGTCCAAACAGGATCACTACGCTTGCGATATGTTTTTATTTAATACAATAAACACTCAAGCATAAGGTCTTGCATTTTATAATAGTGAATAAGTTTTATCATCTATACCGAGAGTCTTACAATTATCTTTTAAATTAACACAAATCGTAAAATACAATTTACACATTGTCTTATTGCCTACCGAGACGGTGTTTATTAGAGTAATATGACCTTTATCATCCAACATAACACAATACTTTTTTGTTGGAGAGATGGAGCAGCATGTTTTGACTCTATAACAGATTTCTTTCCTTGCAGTAATGTCTTCAGATACGTTACGGCGAAACTCAGTCTCTTCATTGTTTCTAGGATACAACTTTGAAAAATTTCTGCAGCGTAGATGTATACTGTAATTGATAATAAACCTTTAAAAGTATTCCGAGTTGGCTGTGGAATAACATTGCTGCAAAAATCCTACCGGACATAGCACATTGTTTTAAATGTGAACCCAACTTACAAATCGTTTATACCTATAAAACATGTAGTATATACACTGCTTGGAAAGAAACTAGCGGACACCATAGTGCGAGAAACAAATATTCATGGCGCCCACCTTAATAAGATCTAGGATTTTCTTTCCCCCGATGACTGCAGTAATCCTAAGGGGGAATACTTTTCACAAGCGGACGATAGCGACCAATGGGAATTTTGGACCGTTCTTCCTGTAGGTATGTAATGCGGTCCTGGACTGTTGCAGGACGGACGTCCCTTGACCTCACTGGACATTGCAGTTCATCCCACATATGTTCAATAGAGTTGAAATCAGGCTCTGTAGAGGTCAGTCAAGTATGGTGCTGTTCATGTCCACAACCCACGCAGTTACAGCAGCAGCCTTATGACATGGTGCATGGTCTTGCTGAAAGAGACAATGGTCAGTTCCGTAGAAAATCCACAAAGTAGGAACCATTGCATTGTCCAGAATATTCAGATACTACTCGGAGTTCAATGTTCGTAGCATTTCAAAGTGAGGTTCGAGGCCATACCATCACACAACCACTTCCGAATTTCATAGTTGGGGTTACGCACTCTGATAAGAGACGCTCTGGGCATCCGCCACACCAACACCCGTCGATCTGCTCGGTAGAGGGTGAAGCGTGATTCGTCACTCCACAACACAGCTTTCCAAGCTTTCACGTTCCAACATACGCACTCTTTGCGCCACTGAAGACGACGCTGCATGTTGGTTCGAGTAATGTGACACTTCCATATTGCGGTCAACCATTGAAACCCATGTTGTGAGCCTCAGTTCTGAATGTTTTTGGTGAGATTCGTGTGTCAGTCGATGTTCAGAATTCTGCATTCAACGTGTGTCGGCAGACGAATGGCGGTTTTTATATATTATCCTTCGTAACACCTTACGGTCACGTTCGGTGAGTCGTCCACTGTGGGTGGCACTTACAGTTGACTCCCTGCTTCTATTTCACTATGGTATCACTGATTGTTGACCTGTGGTGGTCCAATTTGCCGAACAGTTAGGCTTGCAACATGCCATCCTATTACAACGCCTCTTTCAAACTCTGTCAGTTCCCTTTCGTAGCCATTTTGCGGCAGCACACAGTTGCACTGACTTGGGGGCAACATTTCCCTCCAATTTATACCAACTACAATGGCACGATGCACCTTACCCATGGGAGTGTCTGCTAACTTCTTTCCAACAGTGTATATTCATATTTGAAAGAATAATGTGTATGTGTGTGTGTGTGTGTGTGTTATGTATGCTTATGCATGTATTTTACTTCCATTTAGTATTCGAGGAATATTTCGTAAGTGCCTGTGAGTTGAAGAAGCGTTAATTGGTCACGATTAGGGGAAAATTCCCTTACTGAAATTTGGATTTTTCATCTTATAAAATTAAAAACCGAACACATATCATAATATATCAGCTTCGTACAATCTTAGGTTTCTCGACTAAATTTTAACCAAGTCTCGTGATAATCCTCTCCATTCTTTAGAAAGAAAGGAATACTGTACTTATAAACATATCATCTCTCCATATACCTCATGTCTCTTCTAACTTTTGCTTTAAATAAATATTAAATATCTGAAAGAGGAGATGAAGAAGCAGAACCATAATGTCATCCTGCATTTTCCATGACTTAGGAATAAAAATACGTGCCTGTCAACAAAGCGGCTAGAGAAGCAATTGGCTACACCATTCAAAATGCAGAAAAAAAGTTATGATACGAAGGTTACTTAGGAATGCTTTTGTGAAATGTGCTTGAAATTTCAAAGGGTGCTTTGTGTTTCTCTGAACATTTTATAACATTTCTCTTGATATATCAAGAGAAGTCGAAGTAGCCAAAACTAATATTTGTGATAATAGTATTGTAAAATTTATCCATGAATAATGTTCTCCATTTTAAGAAGGATCGAAGTGAAGATAGCAGAACGATAGTTGGATGACGGTTGTGGGGATTTTTTGTTTAGGATATCATGGTAGATATGGACGAAGAGTTTTATCTTACAACAGCTCAGTTACAATTGTATTAATGACCAGAGAGCTATGATGACTAAACTTCTATTTGTTATGTTTATCAGCGTATTCTGAGATCAGGTACTTTGTTTGCGATAGGAAATAACTGACAAACGCAATGAGTTCGGTTATGATAAAATGCCTAGAAAATCTTTTTTTGCACTCCTTCACGACACTAAACTGTAGGGCTATTTTTTTCTAGAGTTTAAAATGACTGCAAAGACATCACACACTTGTGTAGAACAAGTTTCATGTTAAACTGAAGATGATATAAGAACGTACATCCTTCGTGGTATGAGGACTGATTAACACATTTCGAAAATTAGAAAACGAAACGCCAGTTTTTTTCAAATGTGCATGGTAGGAAACTATTTTTCACGATTGCCGTCTAGGGAGACGAAGGAAAAATATTTTAAAAGTAATCCTTATCTTTAGTGTCACAAATTCAGCTGTGCAGAAGAAAAAAAATATAAAAGTTCTGATTAAAGTTCCAGAGAGTATATTTTCGATATGGCTTGAGGCATTTTTTTCTTGTGATAATTTTATTAATTTAGCTTGTTCATTTTTACAAGTGGTGAGATAGAAGAAGTCGGATTGTTGACGAACTTATGTAAAAGAATCCACAGTGTGAAAACAAAGTAAGATGTCTCAAAATTTCTTTATTTAAATAATCAGGGGAAAAACTAAAAGAGACTTTTCTATACGTAAAGACCAAACTTTTATGCATTGTAAACATAATTACGTTTGTAATGCATGTAACTGATTAAATGGACTTTGCTACAGTGTCACAAATACAAAATTAGAAGTAGAAACAGGTAAAATCTTATATCGCTACACGCATGCATCTTTAAAACTTTTATGTGTAAGAGATTACTTGGCTACTGAAAGAATTATGACCATGTACGAAATGAATTTTTTATACGAGCTCTAAATGTATTCTGCCAGTAGGCTTCCATTCAGTAATGTAGAGTGTGTTTTAAAATTTAAACGGGCTTCTGTTAGTAGGAACAAGATATTTATTTTACTATTGAAGATTATTTATTTACGTTTCTATTCCCCTCCCCCCTGCTTTTTATGGTTATAGACTGGGTTTCAATTTGACAGTAGTGTGAGTTCTACATGGATATTGTAGTAATATACGTAATTGTCTTAAAAAAATAAAAATAAAAACACCGTACAATTATAACATCTAAACTTAATAAATAAAATAATCAGGCTTAACTTTTAATTGTTAAAGAGCACCAACATACTTAACTCGAATTAAAATAAGCATGGTGCTTATCATACATTTAAAATGACCGATAGTAAATACGTTTTTCTTCAATAAAGATCTAAATATACATGGAGTGCAAGGGATCGTAGTAGATCATAATAAATGATGTAATCCTTGAACCCAAGAATTCCCAAATTCTCAAAGCAAGTAAGAAATAAAATAAAAGAGAAATTCTATACGAAATATAACACTTGATTATTAAAAAAAAACATTATTAGAAATAGATAGCACGGAATCTAAAAAAATGAAGTTAATGAAAGTGTTCTAAACTAATGAAAAATAAGTATCATAAACTTCTGTAGTTTCTGATATAAAGATTAAATAAATTTTATCAAGATAATATTCCAGATCGGAACGATTGACGGAACAATAATTAATAATTCTAAAAAGTATGTAAATTATCTGAATCAACAAAGTGCTTTTCACAGTAGTGTCTTTTTTTATCAGATGGTGTCGATGTGTCCTTGCAAAGGAACCTGGAGCTGTTTCTGGCTTATTTATAGTTAAATTAAAACTTAACAACGATTTTAAATAAATACCATATTTCATTAAAATGCACCCAGCTAGAACAGAGTTGTTAGGGAGGATGGAAAAAAAGATTTGAAAGAAACAAAAGTCATAAAAACAAGAACGTTATAAAAAGCACGTTTACGAAAAAGTTTACTACACGTTTACTAGACGCATCAAAAAGCAAGGGAAGTGGATGTTCCAGGAGTGTTTAACCCTTATCCCTACCCAAGCTGTGCTATAGATTTTTTTTTTTTTTACTTTCTTTGTGGAAGTGACATAAACGAAGAATTTCGAATGCGATGCCGTGGACATTCGAATACTAGACATTCGACATGGGAATGTTATTATTATTATTTGTCTGACAGCCAGCTTCAAAGGCAGCTCAAACTGACGTTGAGCTGAAGACATTAATTCTGCGCAAAGCCTTTTTGTCTTTTAATTTGGTGCCTAAGTGGCTTCCGTATTTGCCTCGCTAGGCGAACTGCCTTAAAAGGTATACTGAGAAGGAAAAGTTGAAGCATCCACTTCAACCACAGTTGAAGCAGATAGGATAAAAACTATATTGATTGAGTTTTACTCGAAATAGAAAATTACTTGAAGAGAGTAAGTTTAAGGAAAGAAACTCATACAAACAAGATAATTAGTGTCCATCTGTGCATGTTAACAAGGACAAAAATTGTCCCATTTGTCAGCAAGCAAAGGAAACTCATGGAAACGAAGCCGGGGTTGTGCAATGAAATTAGTCGTCCACACCCACCCACACCCACCCACCCACACCCACCCACACATACACCCCACCCCCACCCCACCCCGCCCCCCACACAAAGAATCACGACATTAATCAATTATTAATGCATAGGGGTTGTTATATTCGGTGTTTCTAGTTCACATTGGCTACCAAATTGATTTATCCTTTTCAATACTGGAGCAATATTTCTTTGCAAACATTGTGTGCTAACTCCTAATGTGTGTGTTGTGATGTTCGTGTGCGTGTTTGTGTTGGTGTGTGTGGCTGGGTGGGGGGAAACGGAAGGTGAACATTCGCATGTTGTGACGAAAGTAATGCTCAGGTGATGAAATGCCTTTTGTTCGATCGACCTCAAGTAGACTTTTAGTCAAGCATTGCGCCCCTTGAATCGATTGAAGTAAGGAGGGAGGGGGAGCATCGACTGGAGAAGGTAAGAAGTGTGAGCTATTCAAATCACTTTTCTAGACAACTTGGAAGAGCACGATACCACTAGCTACTTCATTTTCTCAAAAACGTAGTTTTATTTATGGAGTACCTTACTTCGGTTTTGAAAAAAAAAACGTCAGTTTCGGGTTTCACTTTAAGAGCTCGTTCACTTTTTTTAATGCTCATTGAAATGAAGCAGAGAAAAAGAAATATAATTTCTTTTTTGGTGCCTAAGTGGATTCCGTATTTGGTTCCATCCTTCCTTTCTAATTAAGTGATTATGAAAAAGAAATCTTCCGTGAAATATTCGGATGATTAAAGGAAAATCAAATTAATATTCTTTTTTTAAAAATAATTTAATTTTAATATAATATATTTCATAAATTTACTAACTTATTAAAATGAAAATAACTTTTAATATTATTCCCATTAAGAGCACTTCACTGGTTACGTTAGAACATAATTCAGGAAGTTCATAAGCGGGAAATGGTATTTTCAAGATCCATTATATTGAAATTAACGATGTTCTTGTCTGTTTGCAGATAAATGCATGCAAATAAAGGACTTGTCCATAAGTCAAGGACTTATGGACAAGTCCAGCCAGACTGGCAAAAATCCCTCCCAGTAGACTTAAGTATCCCGATAGAAGGCTAATAATAATACTCATAATAATATAAATTCTATGTAGAATAACATATTATTTCTGTATAAGAAAGCACCTACATATTAACTTTTGAAACATGGAAAACTGGTATTCCCAGTCATGATATGAGTTGTATTTATCAGCTTCTCTCTATCTCTCTTTGTGTGTGTATTTCGCTAAGGAAGAAAACAAAAACTTTTTTTTTCACAGCTATATATATATATATATATATATATATATATATATATATATATATATATATAACTTCCAAGGTACTTCAGGCCTGATTCAGCTGAAGTGACTTGGAAGTAGCCTTCAATGAAGGCTTAAGTTGGCAGAGTAGTTAGCGTTCCCGCGTTCCAACCAACGGTCTGTGGGTTCGAATCTCCCATGGATATGAAGGTATTGTGATTGCCTTCAGGTGGAAGATCGCCGAGTGGGAAACCACAGCCTAACTTATCGGAGGCCTGAAGTGACTTACAAAAGTTCCATGGAGTACTGAAGAGATCTTTAGAGCAGGATTTCCTTATGTAAAAAAGAAATAAAAATATAAAATGAATAAAAATTAGAAAAAATTCTTAGACCACCCACAGTTGGAATGAACTACAGGCTTACAAACAACAACAACAACAAAAACTGTCGTAGATGTGAGCTACATGAAAAAATCCTCCAGTAAGCAGGCTGGCGGTCTCACATAGCACAATGAAATTCATCTTCTACTTAAAGAGATTCAAAATAACATTCACGCCCATGGAGAATCCGCATTCTATTGGCTGAAGAGGAGATAACGCTATCTCCTAGATGAACCAGGCTAGCAATGCTTTATCTAGCTGAAGTAACCATCCGAGAGGATGGGTAGTACTCACCTCTTCCTTTTATATAATTTGTGACATCGTAAAACCATTCGACCTGATATCACCAAGTTTTGCATGTCCCACTTCCCTAACCTTACGAGTAAGCTTTGGATATGCTTTAACTCAAAATTTTGATTTCATTTGTAGTTTACTTAAGAACTCCCCATTTTACAAGAACCGTAATAAAAAAAAAAATTTTAAAGTTTCCCTTTACTCCCAGAATGGTTATGCTACTACACCAAATGAGCGGTATCATTTATTACAGAAATATTGGTCTTTTTTTTTTTTCTCTCTTTCTTTTCTTTATTTTTTCTCTTTCAGTAAAGGATATAAAGAAGAGAAACTCTTTCTTTTCTTTATTTTTTTCTATTTCAGTAAAGGATATAAAGAAGAGAAATTTATTCTAAAACAACATTTTCAATCGTTTTTAAAACTAATTAGAAAAGTCGGTTTTGAATAACTTTTATACAGGGCGTCTCATAAGTCACGAAGGGGTTTAAAATAAATGGTTTTTCACACTAATAAAAACTCTCCAGGTCTGTATTTCATTATAACAAAAGAGAATAAAATAATTAATAAATAAAAAATTATTAAACGTTAAACCTATTCATGACTTACGGACCATCCTGTATAAAATGGTTAGTTTTGATATGCTGTCTGGAATTTGAGAAATGAAATAAAAAAAAGAAAAAAAAAAGAGATCGATTTTGCACTAATCACGGATTTCAAAACTGAAACTAAATAGCTTCGCTTTTTTTTAGTTAAATATCAAATTTTAGGAGCATCATACTTTTATCGGATTATTTTATGTATTAAAAGCGTGATAATTTTTTTAAGATGTACACATTTAGTAACACTATTTAAACAGAAATGCACTGAGTTTAGTAAGCCTTACTTGATAGGAAAGTTTAAGAGGAGGGACACAATGTGCCTTTCGAAATAAATTATGCCATTGGAGACATTCCATCACAAAGTCGCTATCTCTGAAGTCTGCGACTCCCTCTTCGTCCTGATGGTTAATCATTATGGGTCTTCCCAGAATAACCTAAAAGAAACAGAACAAAATAAATTCATTATAGGCTTATCGTGGTCTGGAGAAGAAGTGTCCAACAGATCAACCGACTGTGAGATTATTTCGAGTTGATCTCATTTGCTAATTGAAAATTTTGTATGAAATTACATCGAGTATCATGAAATATTCTATATACTGTATAATACGCAAATTATTCCTGATATGGACCATCGAGTGTATATACGATACTGTGGTAATATTAAACAGTAAGCTTATATTATCACTCATTGTCTCTCAATACTTTTGCCTCCAAATTAGCATGTTCTTTGTCGAGACTTCAATTGTTCGATCATGGCTTTTAACGCAATCCTAACTGATCCATCCGCCTAAATCTTGGTCTTTCTTTGAATCTTTTTCCTGCCTTCTAAAAATACAGAAATGGGAGAAATATCTCCGTGAGAAAATATTTGCATGGCTTTTTATACCTCGAAAAAATTCCAACTGTTTTATATGGAAGAGGATGCATAGGATGTTTCGTGACTCACAGTCGCTTCGCACACAGCAGTATAAGGGAGATGAAATGTACAGCGAGAACCACTTTGGTTCTCAGTCACGTATTACCAAGGAAACATACATGTTGAATCCTCAATATCGTCAGTGAGTAAAGAGTTTTGGAATCCATTTCTTTAAACATGAGAGGAGAGAAGAATACCAACAGAATTGTCTCGATTTCCTGGAATTTCCTGTCACTTTGCAAATTGTGATATGATGGCGAATAACAGTTGCTTACCTCCCAGAAGAACAACTTCCTGTTAGCTGTATCGAATCTCACTTCTGACTAGCAAATGCTTAGAGTCGGGCCATTTTGAATAGCATCTTTTATATGCACCCCTCTATTCACTGTATTAATACGAATAAACACGCTTGTTGTAGAATTACAACAAGCGTGTTTATTACAATGTTAATAGTAAAAAGGTTATTTTATTTTAGTTTATTATTATTAACTATTATTTTCCTTCTTTATTGTCGTAGAATTAGTCGAATACTTTATATGAATATTAAACTGCCAAACTATATTTTCTTTTATAGAGATTTTTTTAGGATTTGCAACCTTCAGTTGTTCTGGATACTTTCATAGGAATTCACAATCCGACTATTTTATATAACATTTATTACTTATCTTATAATTAATGTTTATCAGAAGCATAATGAAACCAATTAAGCGATCTCCGACATTGTTGGATCTTGTTCAAGCGTCATTTGATTGGAAAAACCCGAATTCAAATTCCACTTCTTCTTCTACCTTAGATAGACCTAGTGATTCATTTGTCACTTTATCATAAAATGCAACTAGCTTACAAAAATAACGTCTTCATTTTAAAGAAACTTCAGTCCTCATAAAGTTTCAATTCAGTATCTACCTACTCATGAATTCTAGCTTTAATTCATTTTGCAAAACTTAATCGTTCCAGAAATTCGAAATAGCTTATGAATAAATAAATACATTTCGTAACGCATTTTTATGTCCAAAATGGAGTAAGAAAAAAAAGAAGCTTATCAGATTATCTTTCATTAGAATGGAAGGTGAGCGCAACATCTGCGCATGCTAGAAGAGAATACTGCAGTGCTGCCATCTGTTGTACGAAATGCTAAATCGGGTTATATTTTACATACTCCAGATATCAATTTAGTTATCCACCTTTGCAATTTATTTACATCTCCCTAGCTACCAGATCTTTCCATAGCTCGTATGTGGTTGGACAAAAGGCTTATATTATTACCTTACTTAAACAATTTTAGGTTAGTCCTCACTATATTCCTATATTCCTCATCACATGTTTGATACTTAACTGCACCTGACTACGAAGAGAGAACAAATTATTTATATATAAATAAATATTTCTAACGACGTTTACTATCCAAAGTGAGAAGGTCGAATTTATTAAGCCTAGATAACTTTTGAAAAACGGTTCTCTTCAGCCGCTCTTCTCTCGTAATTGAGTTCAAGACTACCAACGATTTAAGAGCTATGGAATACGGCACGCAATGTCCACCATATCATGTTCCTAACTCCTAACTAGTATTATTATTTGGAAATACTGTGTCTATTTTTCTGAGTTGCAGCGTTATAAACCGACAAACCGGCTATTGTTGAAGCGAAACAATTCCTTTAGCCTGGGACTAGAATTGAACCACAGCGGTCTTTTTTTTTTTTTTTTAGCGTGTTAAAAAAGCGTTACCACAAGCTACATTCATACCAGGATTTAAATAAAATTATATCGTAACTGTTTCTGATTTATTTAAGAAATCGGTTAATGAGGATTCCAATTATCTGAATTTATCAAATTTAATAAAGCCACTTTTTAAATTAATAAAATTTTAACAGCCTATATGATAAATTTTTATGAAACATAACATTTATTACACATATATATCTTAAAACCTCACTCCTGAAGTATATTCATTTATTAAACTGAACTAAATAAAATACTCTTATTAAAGTATATATATATATATATTTTTTTATTTTTTATTTTTTTATTTATTTTTTATTATTATTATTTTTAAGACATCCTATTTTTCTACCCGCTGCAGGGTGAAGGCCATTGCGGGAGGTTTTGGGTCTACTACTCCCACGGTGACCCAGTCCATATTGAGAGAGGACAATCACAAACATCCATGCCTACGCGGGATTCGCACCCGTTTTGGATGGAAAGCGGATACGCTAACAACTCGGCCAATCAGGCCAGCCTTGTTGGCCGAGTGGTTAGGTATCCGAGTAGTTAGTATCCAGAACAACTGAAGGCAGGAAATCCTAAAAAAATCTCTATAAAAGAAAATATATTTTGGTAGTTTGCTATTAATATAAACTATACGACTAATTATATGATAATGAAGGAGGAAAATAATACTTCATAATAATAAACTCAAATAAAATATCCTTGTTACTATTAACACACACACACACATATATATATATATGTGTGTGTGTGTGTGTGTGTGTGTGTTTATTTCCTGTTTCTGTACCGAAGTAGCAATTGCAAACGCAAACACATTATTTATGATGTTTGGGGAAAACTTTAGTGGTATCAGCGAGACAAAAGACCAATTTCAGTAGCGTAAGAAAAGTACGGTTTCTTTGAAAATTGTTGTTTGTGCGCCTATTTTATTAAAAGAAGAATTATGGCAATAAAAAAAAAAAAAAAATTTCAGCAGGTTCCACCGAGACTTGAACTCGGATCGCTGGATTCAGAGTCCAGAGTGCTAACCATTACACCATGGAACCACTTCGATGTTTGTTCTTGGTAATTGTTTTTCACTCGTTATTTTGAAACGTAAGCTGGTTTAAAAATATCACCCAGTTCTTTTCCACCACCATCTCTTTCTCTCTCTCTAGTCACGTGTTTTAGTTTTTATCTTCCTCTGTACTTTAGCTACTGACTGACATGATAAATCTCTGTTCCGTCTCTCTGTTTACATTTGTCATTCATCTTCTAGACAATCTCAGATCCGAGTAGCCTATCTTTGTTTTTCTGGCGCGTTTCCAGTTCGTTCTAGTAGCAAGGTCAGAGGAGTTGAGGTTCCTCAGCAGCACATCTAATGCACTGATTATCATCTTCCTGCAGTTTTCACCCACGTTAAACATCCCCATTGTACCAAGTTTCTCAACATTTTTCATTCATGTACATTAGTCAATCCGAAATGTGTCCAAGATTTGGCAGAAGAATTGGCCTTTCTCCAGGAGAGTTGAACATATGACTTCAACTTCCGAATTTTGTATAAGAATGTTACTGTATATTCTACTTTTTTTTTAAAAGAAATATCTTCTACTCTAGGTATGAGCGTACTAAGGGACCATCACGATACAGAATAGCTGAAGGCCACAGACTTATGGTAACATGCTACCAAGATGTTATGTAAACTTCAGGCATGAATTTGCACTGTCTGCATTGATTAATGTTTGTTAGCCAACGCACACACAGAGAACAAATGCATATCTTATTGGTGGGAGAACTATTGGCCAACTGTTTTTCCCCTTTGCTTGTAAATAAAAGACAGCAAACCGTTCTTAATTTAAAATGAATTCTAAACCATTAGCAGGTCATATTGCAGATTAGTATTGGCGTATATCATTGTTTCTCAAACTGTGGTACATGTACCACTAATGGTACATTACGTTACTTTTGGTGGTACAATTTTTACACAAAATATTTAAATAAATGATCAGAAAAATGTATTTTAATATTGTAACGAGTCGACTGTTCCACGAATAATACGAACAAATACATTTTATTGCAGTTTTATGTGAATTTTCGGATGCGAAGTCTCATTAGCATGTCATGAGGGTTTTCGTATTTAATATTTATTTTGAAACAGTATTTTATGGTGTATATGGTGTAGTACATATGGTGGTAAATGCTTTTATGGTGGTACATATATTTTGTGATTCTTATTTAAGTAGTACAAAATTTAAAAGGTTTGAGAACCTCTGGTGTATATATGATAAGGCCTTCTGTGTAACACGAAACGCCTTTATACACGCTAATTATAAGTCAATCGTATACTGTAGTTTCTCTTTTTGAAGGGATTTGATTTTCTAAACTCACAAATACAAATATAGTTCCAGCAAAAGCACTGAGACTTGGATCGCTGGATTCAGATTCCAATGCTAACCATTACGCCAGGGAACCACAGCAACCGCGATTGAAACTTAGATGATAAAAGGTTGTTCGCTTAAGGTAGGTTTTGGAAATAATTAACCTACCTGAAATAGGACGGTTACTGAAAATTAAATTAAATAGCCTTGAGGTTAGTTAGTATAATTTGCTCTTTTATGCGATGCAAAAGAACTGAAGAAAAGTTCAAAATGTAAGACTAATGCTGCCTCCGAAACGTCAGTGTTAAACCGTTTGTAAATTCTGACGTCAAAATAGAAATTAACACGGATACTCTCCTTCAGGTAAAATACTGCTTTATTTGATTTCATTCCCCCATTTTTTTTACGTGAAAAGAAAGATTGTAAATCTGTCGAACATTACTAAGTGCAGTGGACCGACTAAAGATCAAATAATTCAGAAATCCTACCCTGGAGACCAAATGTGGAACATTTTTTAAGCCACTTCACGGCTTCAATAAATGGGTTGTTGCCTTAAACTGGGCAGTGAAATTCAACTCTCCTCTAAAGACATTCATATACGTCCGCCCCACCTCCACCGGCGAGATTCAAATCTATAACCCGAGGAATGAAGAGTGGAAATATTAACAGCTCGGCCAACCAAGTCTGTATATTGCATTTCCAGCAGAACATTTCACGCTATGTTCACTTTTGAGTTCGTTCTAATTCCATGTCGCCTCCAATATTTTGCTATTTTTTTAAAAAAGGAAGCGAAAAAAAGTATAGTAGCGTGAATATGCTCTGAACATAATAGTGCACTAAGCTATTATGCATTGCATATTGCCTTGTTGTGCAAAACTAAGCATTACCTATCGCATGCCTTTTCTTTTCTTTTATTGCATTTCAGTCCCAAATATTGATTGATTAAAAAGAATTATAGCCGGAATCTTTTTCACTTTTTTTTTTTTGTGTGTGTGGGGGAAAGGATTACCTGTAGTCCCAATATTCACTTGGTGCATATATAAATGCTGTCCGCTTGGGGAAATGGTTGGTGGAGGGGGAGTTGAGGTTCAGAGGACATATTAAAACAAAACTGGCAATAAAGCACATAGATGTACCAGGTTATTGAATAGCACACTGACAAGTAGCGATGAAGAGGTTATTGTTCCTCTTTATAACGTTTTGATAAAGCCTCCTCTGGATTATTGTGCACAGATCTGGTCGCCTGGGATTCTTGAAGATGTAGAAGAAGTGGAATGGATTCGGAGGCGAGTGACCAAGATTATGGCAGCTATGTGGGATGCTTCCTCTGAGGATTTGTGGAATACAAACGCTAGTTGATAGGCAGAAAAGCGGGGGGAGGATAATAAAGGCATATAAATTGCTTAGGGGATTTTACAAGACTGATGTCGTGGAAATATTTCAGCCACGAGTAATGTGAGGACAAGTAGTGGTCATCCACGCAAATTAAGTAAGAGTACGGTGTTAGCAAGGGAGTGAGGACCAGGCTTTTTTCTTGGAGAGTGGTAAATGAGTGGAATAGGTTGCCAAAGTTAGTTGTGAGCTTTATCATTGAATGAATTCAAAGCAACATATGACAGGTCTTGATTGTTGGTGTAGTCCTCCAGCGATGAGTTTATAGACTCCATGGAGGCGCCAATAAATAATAATAATAATCTTCTTCTTTACGCACTAGATGTAGTATCTGTTGCGACCAAGACATCATCTTCTTTAATAGTATCTTTTAATCTTTTTCTAGGTCTTCGTGTTCTTCTCTTATTCTCTGGTTTCCAACTATAGACTTGTTTTATTATTCTATCTTCACTTCTTCTTTCCATGTGTTCAATCCATTTTATTCTTCGGGTTGCAGCCCAATTGTTTATTGCTTGTATTTCACACTATTTTCTTATATCGGTATTTTTTATTTTATCTAATCTAGTTTTATTTACTATTTTTCCTAATATATTAATTTCACCTGTGTTTAACATTTGTCTTCTTTTCCTAGTGTCTGGTCTTGTTTCGTAATAGGCCTGATTACTGCTTTATAAATTCTGGTTTTTGTCTCTACTCTAAGATGTTTATTTTTCCATATTGTTTCGTTCAAGCGTCCGGATATTATTATTATTATTATTATTATTATTATTATTATTATTATTATTATTATTATTATTATTATTCCTGACACCTCCAAGGAGTCCGAAGACTCATCGCGGGAGGACACCTACAACTGTCTCAACCACTACACCGAACCACTACTACGAATCATCTCCATCAACGCCATCTACCGCCCACCTCCACCACTACCACAACTAGTATGTTTTGTCTGTAAATTGCGTGTGTTCTGAAGGGCCGATTTGTCTGTATGCGGGATGAAAAACCCGAGTTTCCGGGAGATAAAACCCTGCTACCTCCGTATGAGATCGGCTAACTCACCTTCGATTTCAATCGAAGGTGAGTTAACTATTTAAATATTCTTGCAGCTTTTGCAACTTGTTCTCTGACTTCTAGATGTGGCCATCCTTTCCAGTTCAGTTGTATACCTAAATAGTTGTAATTCGTTATTTGTTCAATAATAGTGCCTTCCAATTCTAATTTGCATCTTTGTGGTTCTTGTGATATTGTCATACATTTTGTTTTCGTTTTTGATACTTCATATTATGCAATTTTGATGCTTTATTAAATGTATGCAGTAATATTTGTAGCTGAATTTCATTTTCTGCAATTAATATAACATCATCTGCATAACATATAGTTCTTATTATTGTATTGTTTATTTTCACTCCTGTATTTTGTATTTTATTAACTTTTTTGTATTATTTAATCCATTATTATATTGAATATTGTTGGACTTAAAGAGAACGAAATAGTACGAAAACTTACACAACAACAACAACAACAACAACAACAACAACAACAACAACAACAACAACAACAACAACAACAACAACAACAACAACAACAACAACAGTATGCGTTCATATACGAATCTTGAAATGAGCTCTCTCTTTCAGTGAATAATGATTTTCATTGCGTGAACAATAAATCTTGATTTTTAATAAACAATAGAAATCATGATTTTTTAGCACTTTAACTAATGTAAACTAAAGACATCAATTACTTCAGATATATTGAAGTAATTTTTCTTTCTCGTTGTGCGCAAGTGATTAAATGAAATGCTATAGTTTTCACTACACAATAAAGCGTTAAAAAAGATGGATTCTTGTTTTTTGTCTTCGAAATAGAAATAACTTCGAAATAGCTGGTCGAAAGTGAGAATTTGTTTTTAAAAAAATAAAAACAGTCTCTTTTTCTCTTTTTGAGATGTACTACTTTATGTAGAATTACTTTTCTATTGTTATTCATACATCACGTTTACTGTTGCCTAAAATCCTAAGTCAGTTTCAATGACAACATCTATCGAATTAAGATATGTTACCGGAACAAAAAAAAAAGATTTAAAAAATCACTCGCAAGCATCTCAACAGAGACATTAATCTTCACTTAAGATTGGGTTTCTGTTTTATTTAATTGTCGAAGCTCTCTGCATAAAATATCTAAAGAAGGCCTTGGTCCCTTTAGGCTACTTCTGTTTAGCTCTTCGGATTTGATTATTTCTTTCACCCGGTAAATATCCACTCATTCATCATATCGATCTTGGTTGTCATCATGGTGCAATTTCTTGATAGAAATTTAAAGAATAAATTCAAGAGTCAGCACGGCATGTCGCTGAAACAGTGAAATTGATTGATCATCCTTCTGTTTGCGTCTGTCGATAATTGCAGCAAACACATACGTTTAGAAACGCCTCTCTTTTGAACTGTAAGTTCCTGCAATTATAATTGCGAATTTCGCTGTTGGGATACTTAAATTCTAAAGGAATCGTGATGAATAATTCATCTTCCACTTCTTTCATGCATCGATAACTAATTACCTTTCTGCATTTCTCAGTATTTGAAGTACGCCTTGACAGTTTCCTGTTTTAACTTTTCAAATCAGTGTAAACATTAGTTCTAGAATAACGCCGCTTTAGTGAAGCGTTATTCTAGAACAAAGCACAGAAAAAAAAGGTTCTTGTTAGAACTTGTGTATACAGGAATTAGTTTAAACTATGCACGCTGTTACAAATTTTTGTTTAGTCAAGAAAGTACACACATTGGTAGAAGAGTTATTTTTACGGTTGGCGCAGTAAAATAACAGAATTTAACATTTTAACATTTAATTACGGGGGATTATTATTATTATTATTATTATTATTATTATTATTATTATTATTATTATTATTATTATTATTTTATTCACATAATTGATACACAGTCAAAACAAGATTTCATATAAACAAAAATTTGACTGGTGATACAGAACAATTCAGATTCTACCCAAGAATCTAAGAATAGTCCGTCAGGTAGCGTCTTAAAATGTGGACTTTCTAAGTAATGCTGTTTTTTGTAGATCATATATGGTCACTTCGCTGATATTTATTTGCTGTAAATAGTTGGATAGCTTCTTCGAAATTGCACCAAGTGTACCGATAACTATATCGATATTTAGTAATTTTTTCCAGTTGTTTGTTGTTAATGTTGTTATCACTAAGTACTGCGGATATCAATCAATAATCCAAACATATCGATGTTCGATAATTGTGAAATCACGTTTATTGTGTTCCAAATGCCAATCAGTTTGTAAAGTCCCAGAGAATTTTTGCTGTTTCGTTTTCCAGTATACTGTCTCTATTTTATGCTGCCACCAGTTATCAGAAGTAGGAAAGCCATATTTTTTGCATACATGCCAATGAATTATTTTGGCCACTTGATCATGGTGGTATTTATAGTCAGTTTGAGCTATCTTGCTGCAGGCACTAATTAGATGTTCTACAGTCTCATCTTTCTGATTGCATAATCTGCACTTGCTGTTATTATTGACGTTCAAAATTTTTGCTTTCATTGCATTAGTTTGTAATGTCTGTTCTTGAGCTACTAGAATAAATCCTTCTGTTTCTTTTTTAATATATCCAAAAAGCAGAAAATTAGCAGCCTGTCCAAATGGCAGCCGAGCCTTTTGGTTCCTCGCCAAAGCAATCAGTCGTAGCTTGTGCCTAACACTATTCTCACCTCTATCATACCCAGATAGCTCCATTACATCATCACCTACAGAAAAGGCCGATCTCCTGGCCTCACCCCTTGCTTCCAATGCATGCATAATTGACAATGGAAAATGTCCCCAACCATTCCAGATGCCCAACATGCAATGTCCACTAGCGTTTTGCCAGAAAGAGACCAGAAAAAAAATAATGTCCAAATTAGAAACAAAAAAGTCTCCCGTCCCTGACGGCATTCCTATATATATATATATATATATATATATATATATATATATATATATATATATATATATATATATATATATATATATATATATATATATATATATATACTGTCTTACTCCACTGGTATATATCCCATAGCTTGGAAATTGGCCTATATTCAACCCATTCCCATATCTTTCTGTCACTGGAAATCGAATTCAGGCCTAGTGGATGAGGCCATAGTGCTATTTAGAACAACGTCTTCTGCCGAAACCAATGAATTCGGGAGATTCAAAAATTCATTGTTCTATAGAGAGAGAGATTGGGAAACATTTCTGATGCATTTCTTTCGTATATTTTGTGAAAAATTGGTTCGTATTAGCAGTCATTTGTATGGAATTATTAGCTAACATTAGATTTAAATGGGTGTGGTGATGAAGTCGAAATCATGAAGGATATTTTGATTTCTTTAAAAAAATTTGCAACACATTAATATTTACAAAAGTATTTTCTAAATGGCGCAACCATTTCCGAAAGTTATGGATTACCATACATTTCTTGGATACTTGGAGATCGAGTCTGCCAAATGCTCTGTTTTTTTTTTTTTTTGAACATTCCGCAAAATATAGCAGCTAATGGATTATGGATTTATTTTGTCCGTTGGTAAGTATACAACAACTTCACTCACCAACGGACAAAATAAATCCATAATCCATTAGCTGCTATATTTTGCGGAATGTTCAAAAAAAAAAAAAAAGAGCATTTGGCAGACCCGATCTCCAAGTATCCAAGAAATGTATGGTAATCCATAACTTTCGGAAATGGTTGCTCCATTTAGAAAATACTTTTGTAGATATTATTAGCCAATAAAACAAAACAGAACTTCCAAATGACCACATCCACGCGCATTTCTGTCCATAAATTTCCAAATTTCTTATAACAGAAATCATTTGAATTTACTTTCTCATTTATATGCTATTTTAATACAGCAAACTTAAAACCTTAGGCAGCATCAGATGATAGAAGCCAAATTTTAAAATTATATTTGGCGAGAGCGCACAATGTTTCCTCTCCAATTATGCAGTCGCTCGGGGAAAAAGTGCCTCCCTTGGAATCGTCCCTGTGTGCACGAACTCCTCTCCTACGTAAGTAGTTCCTCTGAAAATACCACTTTAAAACTTTTTCCAAAATAATTTGCATCTGATAAATATTGATAGCAGCTCGAAAGCCTTCTCTCACCGAACTTCAAAATATCACAGCTGACGGGCTTAAAGATATTAAAAAAAGTTTTCTTTGTACTCGCATATAAGGAATAGTTTCCTTAACCTTATAACGCTAGCGATGGTTCTCTAGCTCGCTTAAAATGGACATCCGTTTTACGTTGAAAGATGTGGCATCGTCCCATGAGTTTGGCGCCAGAATCACAATGCGTAACCGTCATTCTGTCACACGAACTTTGTTAGCTGTGCATGATACCGATCAGTCAGGCGTGATGAGGCGCCACCTTACGGAAAGCGTCGAAAAGTCATTAGCGATTTCTATGTATAGGATCACCTTCAACTGTGCCCTATCATGTCGCAATGTGACTGTTTTGTCCTTCCATTTAAAGTTAAGTGCACGTATTGTTTGTGATGTAGAAGTTTTCGTAAATAACTCGGTATATGATAATTCTATTCTAATGCAGAATTTGTGAAAACTGTGCATGCATTCTAACATAAATAAAAGTCTCTAGTTTCTCAGTTATTTAAAGGGTGTGAATTGTTAAGAGCTCTCCTAATATCTCACTACATGTATCTCGTAATAACAGTAATAATAATAATAAAACGCAAGCTCCACCTACACCTGAACCACTGAACTAAGAGTCCAGAATGCTCACAATTACGCCATCACTTCCATGTTTTGAAAATAAAATTTATGTATTCAGCACCTAATTAGTTATTCTACATGCGTTCAGATCAGTCACTTATCATTTGTTGCTAGGTTGATGACCAGCATCTCGGTTATTGAAAAATAACCAGAGAACACACTGAGTTAATATGCCTTAAAACTAAGCGTTTTCACCTACTTATTTAGCTTACAGTATATTATTTCAAATTCTCAAGCACAGATTTTATTTTTTTGCTCCGTTGCCTTGAGTAATTCACCTTGTCGTGACGTATTTATCTCCGCAGAATACAGAATCCGTGAGGGACGTAATTTTCCTGTCAGAATGGAGGTCATGGATATTTATCAAGAAGGTGATAAGGTCAGCGATCGACGTATACTGGCTTACTGCCAAGCATAAAGTGCTTTACACCTTTCAAGAATAAAGATTTTAAACCCGAGAGTACTCGTGATAGTTCATTATCTTTATATCATCCGAAGATGACAACGCATGTCAACGATAGGCGAATGAACAAAATTAAAAGATAGATAAAATATAAATAGGTTCCACCGAGATTTGAACGTGGATCGCTGGATTCAGAGTCATAACCATTACACCATGGAACCATACGATGTTTCTTCCGTAAATTATATTTTAAAATTTGCAAAAATCACAGATGTAAAAGGTTTTAAAATATACGGTTTTTTTTTAAATGGATCCAAACATAAATTCAGAGTTGTATTATTCTAAAGTAGACTCAAAGAAGATGTGCACACTTCGACTTTTCAAACATTAAATAAACATAATTTAATAATTTAAGTCAATAATAATATAATTTAACATTATATTATTATTGACCTTTGCTGACACGCTGCAACTAAACAGTTTATCAGTCAATTAAAATTTTAATATCAAGCATTCTTCACAACTCATTCTTACCACGAGGAAGTTCAGAAAAGTGTTACGCGTTGGCAAAGGGAATAGCGCACATCACCATCATTGATGTTCATCTTGCTATGGTGGCGTATTGATGGTGCAGTTGGTAAATTTACTGGAATCTAAGTCCTGAAAAATAGTTTAATTTTGAAGGAGCTAAGGAAATTATGGCAAACTTATAGTCCTGCCATGAGAATGTCAGCTGATTCTGTATTATTTTGGTGTGCTTCCATAAAATCCAATGAGCTATTTTAACGGCAGATCAGCTAATTCGATTCTTCAGTCTGCGAGGTCTGTATTTCCATTATACGATAAGATATAATCTGTTAAATCAACGCAGAATCCTCTGTACTTTTGAATGAATAGTACATACAAATAGTTCTTAGTACAGCGAATGAGCGATCTAATCTTATTTAGAAGTTTGAAGATAGTTTTCATATTATGTTTGTTTAAATGGATTTTCATCTTCGAGACATACTCGTACTTCTTTTGTAATATAGCATATAAATAACTTTTATCTCATAGATGATATCATTAACAGAACTGCGAATAATATTTTAAATATTTTTTCGTGTATAAATAAGAAAACCATCATCTGGCATTCTCAATTTTTCTTCTTCTATAAGACGAAAACCTGTTTATTTACTCCGAAACATTCATATTCCACTCGCGGCTTATCAAACATAATTATCTTAACTTTTCAAATTTTGGAAAAATACCTTAAACTCAAGGAAAGCATCAGACAGCACTATTGATTTTAGGACAAAAAAATGAAAACACTGAGCCATCGGGTAGCGTCATGGGTAGTTGAAATGCACTGTCTACGATGCACCAAACACAGATACAGTTGAGATGCAATTATACTCCCGACATTCCTAGAGACGTGTGTATAAAGACAAAAATAACCCTTTCGCCATTTATTGCATGTTGGAATGGAATCCAGAGAGGAACTTAGTGACTCTGAAAGGGGCGTGATTATTGAAGCCAGGCTGGCAGGTGCCCCTGTGACCAGCTGAAATTGCACATGTTAGTCGAGGAGCGGTCTCTATTGTGTCAGCATGGCAGTCGGCAGGACAAACATCATCAGCAAAAAGCATTAGTGGACGAAAGCACTTACTGAAAGAGAGGGAACGACGTTAGAGCATTGGTGAGCTGTACTTCGAAAAATAGGCTGGCTACTGCTGAGCAGCTGTGTGAAAAATTCAACACCAGTCGTGGGAAATCCACTTCAACAAAAACTCTGCGCTGAGAACGCTTTTCTCTTACTCAGCCAGCCACGTTTCAACAGTATAATGATCCCATTCATTGAGCAAATTTTGTCATGCAGTCATTTGCGGAACATGACGGTGATCCTGTCTACCATGGTCATCCCAATTGACAGACTTAAATCCTATAGAACATTTATGGAAATTTTGGAGAGAGAGCTCTCAGGCAACGTTTCCACTTCCAAAGAATAAAGGAGAATTGATCCAGTTTCTGTCTGACGAATGGTGTAAAATTCCTCTCGTTGAGATCCAAGCACTGACAGAGTCTCTCTCTCTCTCTCAAAGAGTACAATCTGTACCAGACGACCACGGCGGACCAACGCCATATTAATCGAAAGATGTCACTGTTTCCATTTTTTGTCCATTACCTTTTTTGTCCATTAGGAAGCAGTGTAGTGTTTCCTTTGTCTAGACTTAGAAAACAGTTGATTCAAATTAGAGATAAAAATCTCCTAAATGTTATTCTCAAATAGAAGAGATTGAATTATTTTAGTCGTAGTTTTTGGAAATTAGTAGACAGCCCGCCGGCGCTTCTTTTCACTGCCGACAGTGGATAGTTCCTTTCTAAGAAATATTTTGAACTGGTAAAAACACAAAAGTATGACTGATATCTTCTGCCATCTCGTGTTCCAAATTCTAATTAGTATTACTGTGTGAATGCTGTGTACTCGAGAGATTAGAAACTTGAGTTTCATCTGGAGAAATATTTCACTAACTCTTAAGAGATGACTAGCTCAGGAATCGGCTGAAAATGCCTAGAACTCTTTTGACTGCGAAAGAGAGAAAAATGTTTACTATCACAGTCCAGTACCTAAACTATCAGGGCAATAGAAATATTCGCAGCGGTTGGAACTTAAGGAATTATCAGTTGACAGAAGAGGAGCAATGTAGGATTCTCTACCCGTTTACATTGTATTTAATGTATGCCAATCAGAAAAAAATAGCGATTTCTGTGAATGGAAGGAAAATACTCCACATAAAGTACTCGGATAATAGTGTTAATTATAAACGAGAAGGAAAGTTTAAAATTTACGATCAAAATGTATAAAAGCAAGCAGCACTGTGCAATGCAGATAAACTTCGAATACAAGAAAAGTGGAAGAGATAGAGAAGCATTTCATTTGGAAGTGGAAAGAAACAGAAATAGAAGTGGAATAATTTAATTTTAATCTCAGACAATTAAAAAAAATAAAGAAATATTCAACAAGAAGACATTTAAAATGGTCTGATAAAACTTAAAATTATTAGAACCTAAATTGTCAAATGAAAGAACGAGCAAAAAAGATTTCGAAAATAAGTGTTTGCGAAAAATGAATATAACAGCCCGCACCAAAATTAAGCCCAAATACGAAATCATCAAATAAATGAACTACCATATTCTAATAATAGCGGTTTTCCTTTAATTATAAATAAAATAGTTATGATGGTATGGAGTCACGCTGTAAGAATGCCTAATAAAAATCTCCATAAATTTTCTAAAAAAGAAAGGGGGGGGGAATAGAAGAGAAGCGACCTCCACAGATACAAAGAAATAAAAATAAATAAAGCGTTAGATAAACATCAGGAATATAGTCGCACTGAATTGCTACCGAAATTCGAATAACTTAACTGCAAACAGATAGGAGTGGAAAGAAGTTCATGGTAGACTTAACTATTCTTAGGTAGATGAAAAGGACGATAGAGATTACAACGAACCTCCAACCTTCCCTCCAACCACTATCCACCTCCTGTCCTTTACCACTACAAAGGTGAAAAGTGAAACGACCTCCGATAATTCTACTCTTCTTTTCCGACTATTGCTTCCGCTCCTCTGACTCAAACACCCGCTCCGAGTGAGTCACAAAAATCATGTTCACTGATATGAAGGTCCTTCATTCCCCATTCTCGTCCATTTTCCAAGCCCTGCTTCAATAGAAAGTGTAACATAGCAGCTGAAAATAAAGTTCATTTTACTGCAGATGGCTCGCATCAAGAACTCCAGCTTCTTATTTAGCCTATGATAAAGCACGCAATGAATGCAAAACAGTTACCAGTAGATCTAAATCTGATTTCATAAAGGACACTAGCATAAAACCTGCCTCCAGTCCATGTGGAAGCCGTGTTTTCAGTCCGTTGCTAAGGCCATCAGAGGCAACGTCTGCTTCCACGCGCTTCCACTTCTCTCTCATCCTGATCATACCACTTTTATGGTACCCAAAGATAAAGCTGACCTTATAGCACTTTTCCTAAAACTGAACAGATGATAAAGGCAAAAACCCTCGTTTAATAGAATCAGCACCATATGCCTCATGTGGTTTTTTGACAAAAAAATCAGAATATTAAATAACCTGAGCACTAAAACGTCAATAGTCTTGATAACATCTCTCTAATTGTACTCAGACATTGTGTTCCAGAGCTAATACCTGTCGTATATTTTGTATACAATCTTTAATGCTTAATTGGTATTGATCCCAATACATGGAGGCAATCATATATATCCATCATGTTTCAAAAAAGAGTGATCAACTACTACCTTCAAACTACAACCTATCGCCATCATCTCCACAATAATTCTCTCCACAATAATTCTCTCCACAATAATAGAGAAAGTCATCAATAGTCAACTTCTCTACTGACTTGAGGCCCACTAATTAATCAGTGACCATTAATATGGATTCCACCATTTAAAGTCCACGGCTGACATCTTAGCCCATCATCCACCACTGGACGCATGCCATGGAAAGGATTTAAGAAACTTGTGCTGTTTCTTTTCACATTTCCAGAGCTTTTGACCGGGTATGGCATCGAATCCTGGTAAACAAATTGCTCCCTTTGGTTTACCTGCCATACTCTGTATGTGGGTACCAGTTTTCTCTCTGATCATGGTCGATGGGTTCCTCTCTTTCAGCTTCATCACCAATTCAGGAGTACTTCAGAGCTATGTTCTGTCACCTTCCCTCTCACCACTAATACAATTCACCATTTTGCTAATGATAGTACCTTCCATTCATCCTATTCATTGGACAAACCACGTAGTACTCGAACATCCCAAGCTTCATGCCTTAAACATTGATCTGCTTACCATCTTTCAGTGAGACGAGGACACCTTTAATTACACCTAAACGCAGTCTTGCCATTCTCTGAAGATAAGGGCAGTTGATACTGATATGAGATCGCAAAAGCGATCTCATATCAGCATCAGCTGCCCAGGACTCAAATCACCAGACAAGATCAGATCGTTCTACTTAGACTAAAACAGAGCCCCAGCCTTTCCTAACATAAACACATCACATCAATATATTACTCACCATCCAAAAAAGTAGACATTTTCCTCTAATCAAGATGCTATTTTACACCCACACTGCTACCAGCTCTATATAAATCCCAAATCCACCCATCTTTAGAATACTGTTCATATTTTTGGGATGGTGCACACCTAAATCCTTCCTAAAATTCTCAATGTTGTCCAGAGGAGAGCATTTGGGCTGATAGATGATCCCTCCCTTACAGATCCGCTTCAACCTCTCTCTCTCTTACAGATCCATCTCAACCTCTACCCTGCTGATGGAGATTGAACTCGTTACAATATAGTTTCTGCTCTTCAGGTACTTTAATGGTCAGTGCTCTACTGAACTAACAGCCATCATTCCTCTACTTTCTGTTGTGCCTGTTAAAACAAGAACAGCAGCAGCCGTCCAGCATCCCTTTTCAGTGCAACTACAAACACAAAACCCGCTTCTCCGTTTCCTCTTTTATTCCACCTGTCTCTGTCCTCTGGAACAGCCTTCCTCACGAAGTATTCCCAAACGACTAAAACCAGAAACTCTTCAAAAATGTTAGTCAACTTCTCTCTCGCTCCTCATCTGCAAACAGCTCTCATATGCTTATAGGTTCTTCGGCCTCTCCTGTATTGGATCAATATGGAAAAATGTGAAGACAAAACATTTTAATTATAAACATACATGTACTGATATCACAGTACCTAGTTAAGTGAGTAGCTAACTAGAACAGTAAGATTTTAATTAAATCTCGTTCACATATTCTATTTGCCAGCCGTGTTGTGTGGGTCGGATGAAAACTATTAGATCTCATAAAAATACTTAAAATAAGAAATCAAAGAGATATGCAGGCGCTGTGATTGAAGTCTGACAAAACTGAAATAAACTGAGGCATTGACTTCCATTCTATCTTCAAGTTGGATCGATGAACAAAAGCATTACAGCATTATATAGACAATCTCTCTAATCTAAATATGCAATTAAGGTTGGATTTTCACCTTTGTTCATCCACATCGATATGCTTCTCGCAAAAATAATAAAGCAAAGGCTTTATTATTTTTGCAACGTATGGAGGGATTATAGAAGTCAAAAATGGGATATGGTGTATACTCGAACTGGATAGAAGGTTTTCGGTCGATTACTCTTAACGGAATCTTTGCAAAACCTGACCAAGACTTCTTTGATGAAAGAGCTAGTAACTGATGATCTTTTCATTAGATCTCATCGAGAGTTTATATTCTTCAATAACTTGATCAGCTGGTTGTATATGCTACCATTACTAATGAATGCTTTACTGATGATCTCAGGTTATTGACTCATGGGAAACTCAGATGAGCAAAAAATGACTGTACTCTTTATACATGTATCTTCATAATATCTCTTTTGAGGCTGGAATGATAATGATGAAACTGAACACGAATATAGTATCCTGTGTCTGTTTTTTATGATAGGAATATGAGAAGTTTTTGTGTAATTAGAATCAACACGTTATCAGTCCAGTATATCAGTAATGTCTCTTAATCGACTGCTGAATCTGCTTTTATGATTCTTGATTGTCGATTATTGGATATCTTGAAAGATAATCGGAATAATTAATGGAATATAATTGTTTCTGATATGCAGAACAGAATCTGTGAGAGTTATGGTCTAGAGTGAATTCAGAAAGAAATATGAGCAATTTTAGCGAGATCTATACAATAATATAATTATTGAAATTATACACACGTTCATTTTAGGAAATTGTCATCTAGAACATAAATACTGATATTTCTAGATGACAATTTCCTAGGGAACCTTGAGATATTCATCCAGAAAACACGCAAACAGGCAAGAAGAACAAATGGAATTTACAGGCACAATACACTGGTTCCATAGTCTTAATTGTTTTCACCATATCCCAAACAACAAGAAACAAATTTTATACACAACATACACAATCTATAGATATGCAACTTGACGAGAACAGGATTTCTTTCCAAAATCTATAAAGGATGGGGTAAAACTTGGCTGAGAAATTAAGAAAAAATAGTTTCATAATAATAATTATTATTTTATTATTATTATTACGGGCAACTCCATGGAGTGATTAGACTCATCGAGGGAGGCCCCAAATCACATCACAACTATTCGACATTCATACAGTATCTATCATACCTCGCCTTAAACTCATTCACTGTCACAGCATCCACCACAGACTCTGGCAACCCATTCCACTCATTCACCACTCTAAAAGTAAAGAACCAGCGCTAACACCTTTACTGACCACGCTTTTGCCCAGTTTCCATGGGTATCCCCTAGTCCTCCTACAACCAGCCTGTTCTCAAAAATACCTTCTAAATTAATTTTATAGAAACCCTTCAGTAATTTGAATGTCTCAATCATATCTCCCCTCCTCCGCCTATCAACCAATTTTTGCAACCCACAAATCCTCAACCTGTTCTCATAAGGTTCATTCCACAGACCTGCTATGGTCTTGGTCACTCGCCTCTGGATCCTCTCAACCTCCTCCCCATCAAGAAGAAACCTAGGTGACCAAATCTGAGCACAGTAGTCGAGATGGGTCTTATCAAGGCTCGATACAGAGGAACAATAACCTGATTGTCAACGTATTCTTCAGCAACAAAGTGATTTGATGAGCTGATTTGGCCACTTTTGCAATGTGCCCCCTAAACTTCAACTCCTTATCCACCAACACTTCTAAATCTCGTACCACATCAATTTCCTGGAGTACAGTTCCACCAATGTAGTAAACTGCTGCTAATCTTTTCACCCAAAATGTATAACCTTACATTTTGCCACATTAAATTGACATCCATTCTCCTTAACCCAGACCTCCAATCTATCCAAATCTTCTTGCAAAATTTTGACATCATCATTATTCACTATTGCCCTACCCAACTTTGCATCATCCGCAAACAAATGAATTGTTCCTCTCAGATCCTTTCCTATATCATTAATGAACAGATTAAACAGCAGTGGTCCAAGAACAGATCCTTGTGGCACACCACTAGTCACAGGCCGTCTTGTGGACTCTACTCCTGAATAAACCACTCTCTGATATCTCTCCGTCAACCACCCTCCTATCCATCTCACCAACCCTATATCCATCCCCATATGCGGCAATTTACTGATTAGAATTCCATGTGGTATCCTGTCAAAGGCCTCAGCAAGGTCCAGTAGAATCACTGTAAACCCATTACCGTTATCCAGTTCAGCCGTCACTGTGTTATAATACGTGAGCAAGTTACTGAGGCATGACCTGCCCTTCACAAAACCATGCTGTCCCCGATACAGTATCCCATTTTCTTCTATCCAGTCTTGTATTTTCTTCTTGACTATTTTCTCCCAGACCTTAATAATGATTCCTGTTATGCTGATTGGCCGGTAATTTTCAACAGCAGCCTTGGAATCACCTTTATGCAGCAGAACTATTTTCCCCTCTTTCCACCCCCTTGGGACTAACCCAGACCCGAGGCTCAAATTAAACAAAATGGTCAAGGGCACTGACAATTCTTTAGCCGCTTCACGCACGACATGAGCTGGTATACCACCCAATCCCACAGATGTATTGACATTGAGGTTCTATAATAGACTAGTTACCTCTACTTCATTCATCACAATTCCAGTATAAGCTGTTGGTTCTTCCATTCCTGCAATGTAACCACCTGGATGATATACTCTTGCAAAGTGCTCGCTCAGTAATTCCACTATATCGACTTATTCGGTTACCTCCCTACCCTCAGCATTTTTTAAGATCATTCTGCCATGAACATTTTTATTTTTACTTGCAACATATTGAAAAAACTGTTTGGGATTCTCTTTAGCCTGCATGGCCAACTTTCTTTCGTAATCCACTTTTGCTTTTCTTACCACCCTTGTTACCATCCTGGCCTGAGCTTTATACTTCCTGCACCTGCTGGTCACCTTTCTCCTTAAATTCCCTCCAAAATTGTTTCTTTTTTTTGCAGCTCAAGCTTAATAGTGTTATTCATCCATTTAACCCCTACTTGATTTATTATTCGGAATCTTGGTATACAGTCAACCATTGCTTCCTGCAAACACTTCTTAATGAATAATGAACACTTCCTTTGCTGTAAATGAAGTTAATAATCTGAGTTGACACGTTCCTCATTTAGTATGAGTGCAAATGTAACTCGTAATGCTAATATGAATCGCATGAACTTCTAAGCTTAGTTCTTGAAAATGGAGAATCGGTCTTGTAATTTGAAAAACGCACTTCCTGTAAAAGTACGTGTGCACATTTTCGATAACGTGATGCAAGGAGAGGATGTTTCGTGTACATAATGATATGTTTTACCATTATGAAACAAAAAAGAGTCAGGGAGTTAATTTTTGAATGAAGCCCAAGAACGTGTAAAAACCGGATGAACTTTGTTTGACTGGCAGGTGGATAGAGTGCCTATTTCCGTATTAGAATCACGAAATCTAGTAATTGCAGACCCGCTTGCATATCAGTTTGGGATATTCTAATAAGAAAAAGTAAATTGTATAGGTGTAATGGGTAAAATTTTCGATTCCGATAATGGAAGATGAAGTCTACTGATAAATAGGCTATAAAATTAAAGGCTCCAATTCTGCTTATTAATGATCTAAGGACCTAACATGCTATTAAAAATGAATATTAAATTAAAATGAACATATTAAAAATGAATGGGAAAAAACATTTTATTCAGGTTAGATCAGAAGCTTGTTACTTGAGCAATTTTTCGTGCTAAGTGATTAAATAAAGTTATATGTAAGGAAAATCACAAAAATACTGAAATGGTTATGTAAATAGAGAAAAATTATGTAACATCGAGTTATTTTAATAATTACAGGAGGTTTTTAGCACTTATATTAACTGCTAAATCGAGAGCTGATAAGGTTAATTTTGTTAATATAATGTCCAGATTTGATTGAGAGGAATCTATGGTGAGAGCAGTCGCAGCTAATTGGATTATACATAAGTTATGTGCTTCGCATGATTGTCGATTTATTAATTTATGGAAACCGCGCTACCGGCCAGGACGTATATATACGTCCACATTACCATGAATGCGAAGTGCATATTAAAATTGTAATACCATTGATATTACATTGAAATTTATGATGGATACGAAGCTTTTGAGGATGCATATTTGATCTTTAATGGCCGGTAAGGTGGTTACCACCTTACCGGCCATTAAAGATCAAATACGCATCCTCAAAAGCTTCATTAATAGTCAGAAATGGTTAGGTGGCAATGGTATCCGCTTACATACTGGTAGATACATCAATAAGAGTACGCCATGAAATCAGTGACGTTTTTAAAAGACTTAGAAATGACAACTAAGGAATTAATGGCCGTTGACTGGATGTGAAGGTTTTTCATATTCGTGGTAGAGCTAAATCGACATTAAACTACTCATTTTTTATTGCTTCGTGCATTAGTGTATATACGAATGTGACGTATTAAAAGTACAGTTTAATGTCTATTTACCCCCACCGCTAGTTTAAGTTATTAACCAGAGAAATTAACAATATCTTAACCATATATATGAGCTTAACATCGACTTTCATGATAACACAACGTATAACGGTAATATCCAGAATTTAGTTATAGAAAAATGATGGCGTGTGTGTGTGTGTGTGTGTGTGTGTGTGTGTGTGTGTGTGTGTGTGTGTGTGTGTGTGTGTGTGTGTGTGTGTGTGTGTGTGTTGTATTATTGCTTAGAGTAGAGTTAGACTATCAGCAATGCATTGAATTCTCATTCGAGAGAGTAATTTCAGACAGTGTTCTGTATAAGAAGTATGTACAGTTGAGGGTGGGAGTATTTTACTGGAGTTTAAAGAGATAAAGAAAATCAAAATAGTATTAATGGGGATTTAAATATGGGAGAATGAAATAGCTAAAAATACAATGGATAGTAAATTTCTACAATCACGTTGTGATATTCACCTGAAGCAACATCTACGAGAACTATTAGAGAAGGATATGATCGTGATCTTGTATTTCATTATAACATTAGATGAATCAGTAGTGGGCCATATTGATTACTCAAAACCCCTCAGTAATAGCGATCATTTAATATTGGAAGGAGAATTAATGATGAGAGGAGAATTGGTAATTAGAAAGCATCAAGGACGGGATTTTTTTAAAAAAGCTTCCTTTATGTTAATAATTTTTTTTTTTTTTTTAAAGAATATCAACCCGAAGATTATTTCATAGAATAGACACTAATGCAAAACGAATAATACTGGTGACATCTTGTGTAATTTATTGTTTAATGTTCCTAGGAAATTTTCGTAAAGAACCCGGAGTCTTATGGCTACATAATCAAGTTCTTACAGAAATGTGTTTTTAGAAAAAGTTATGCAAAGAATAGCGATCTGATAAATCAGTTATGAAAACTCCAATAGATATTAGAAACAATTAACATTAACAAAACTGTTAATTGAAATTGTAAGGCAAAATTTGATTTACAATTAGCTATTAGTACCAAGTAAATGCTTGTCGATTATAATGAGAAAAGACTGCTTGTGGTAAGCATTGCCCAATAACTTAATACAGGAAGAAGAAATTGTTGCACTCCTAAATCACTTGGCATTTAATAAAATTGATGCATGTCAGATTAATTTATTTACTGGTGGTCATCATCAAGGAATTGCTGAGACTGTGAATCATACTTTCAAGCCGGAATTAAATGTTTGCAAGGGTTATTTTAGTTCATAAGGGTAGTTCATCGCAAAAAAAAAAAATAAAAAAAAATGAACAATCGTAGAGCAACGAGTCTTCTTAGTATTATAGAAAAAAATGGAAAAATTAATTATGAATAGTATTCGGCATATTCTTGATAGGAATCACTTGTTGAGGCACAGCACATCACAGAACAGCATGGTTCTTTAGGGAAAATCCAAATAAATCTCACCTGTGATGAGATTTATTTGTCTTTCAGCAAAGCTTCTAAATAGCATTTCGCATAACAGCCAGCTGATTAAAATGTGTAGATAGGTATGTTTGCTGACCTAGTAATTGGGTAGAAAACTGGTTGACAGACGATAGGAAGTGATCTTTCAGAGGATTGCTTCGAAAGAGCAAAGTTGTTTGGAGCTGGGTAACACAGGATTCAGTGATAAGACCTTGTTCTTTAATATATACATAAATAATTTTTTTTTGGTTCAAATATTAAAATTTCTTTCTTTGCCGATGATGATATCATCACCAGTAAATGGAAATGTTTAATATTTAAACCAGAATCATTCAAATGAAATTCTTTAAAAGATGATCTTGAAAGATCGGAAGAGTCGACAGGGAAGTGTGGTTTAAAATTTAATAATAGATATAAGTATATCCGACTCGGTAAGAAAATAATACTAGATCGATCAATATAAATGGAATGGACAGGTTTTTGAAGAAAAAAAAAGAACAAAAATATTTGGGTTGATAGGAAGGATAAGTTCAGGGATGATATTGGTAAGATAGCTAGTAAAGTGCAGATGATTATTGGATTAATTATAAGAATGTTCACTTACAGGAGAAAGAAAGTATTGATGCAGTTTAGAAAGTCATTACTCAGAGCAATATTGAGTTAATGATCCCAGTTTTACTCTCTGAAGTTTTTTATGGATGCCAAGAAAATCCAAGGTTTTAGAAAAGATTAAAAAGTATGTAGAGGACTTGTGTAATGGTAGTTATAAAAACTGGTTGGTAATTTGTAGCCTAATGAATTTAAAAGGAGATTGAGAAGAGATTTAATTGATGTATATAAGTTAGTTCAGTCATATATAAGATAGATAGCAGGTGTTTGCTGCATTTGGGCCGACCCTGACTACATAATAAAAATGTTATGAAGAAGTGAGTTAGAACAAATAGACTAAGTTAATTTTTTACTATTCGAGTAAAAAAATATCTGAAGCAGTCTTCATCACAGAGTTATAGAAGCGGTGAATTTATATAAGTTTTATTTAGATAGTTTTTATAGCTGGAGGATGGAATAATTAAAATGTGTGCATAATGATTATCTCATTTTTTTGTTAGTTTGTCGAGAATGTGGTGTTTGTGAATTTTCATATAGATGTGTGCGGAAGAATTAAAAATAAAATTAAAAAGTGAGGATGAATGAGAGAGAGAGAGAGAGAGAGAGAGAGAGAGAGAGAGAGAGAGAGAGAGAGAGAGAGAGAGAGAGAGAGAGAGAGAGAGAGAGAGAGAGAGATTGTATGAGTGAATAATCTATGCGCAATGTGTCATGCGTATCGGGTGGTGTAGTCATTATAGTTTTTTTTTTCCAACGGTTTTTTTATAAGGACCCCCCAGAATCGATGGAAGAACCATAAGCACCCCCTTTTATTGTAAAGACATGAAATATTATCTATAATGCTAGGAATATTTTTGGGGTTAGTTTTTGGGGTTAGACTTTGTGTGAGACTTTGCTCTCACACAAAGTTTGCTCAGCATATCTAACAGATTTTGGAGTTAGTTTTTCTGCAAGGTTTCTATTTTTTCGCTCACTAGCATAAAACAGTATACTACGAACACAATTGTTCGAATTTCAGTGTATGTCCATGTATAAATAACAATTTGAGTAATTTGTTGAGTTCAAGCTATTCCACCCAAGATGGATTTAAGTCTCTCTCCTGGTTGAAGGCCGATGATAACAATAAATTAAATTTAAAGCTCATGAGAGAATAAATATAAATGAAACAAAATAACCGAATATAATTATGCCCTTCTCACCATAATGTCTCGGAAAAAAAGCTTACTGTTTTCAACTGATTTTAAACATTAGCCTATTTCATAAAAGGATCACTTCTGTTTGGATCTTTTCTCTCATTTTTCTTTCCATTATGATAATTACCAATGTCACATCCATTCCATAAATACGATGGGGGTGGGTAGGCTGAAAAGTTCTGATAAGGACCTAGAACAAAAATGATATTAAAGAAACTGATATAACCATAAGAAAGGACATATCTTAAAATACTTTAACTCCCAAGTTTCATCAAATTGCAATAATTTGTTCTTTTTCCTTTATGATATATAAGAAGACATGTTAGAGGTTTAGAAGAAATTAGACGACACAGAGCTGCGGTCATCATCAAGTTTTTTGTGCTGCAAGAATAGTCAGCAACTGAGATTCACTGGATTAGTGAATCTCAGATTAGTGAATCAAAGTTCTCAAACTTTGTGTGAGACTTTGCTCTCACACAAAGTTTGCTCAGCATATCTAACAGTTGCCAGATGGGTGGCCAAGTAGAAAACTCGGCATCCTGAGACAACCAATGCCCCCAAGTCAGGAAGACCTCCCACAACTATCACACCTGAAAACATCGATGTAATGCATGTTATGCCTTGAGATTCTGTTAATAGACGAATACCAGCCAAAATCATTGCAAAGATTCTGGGGATATCCAGAGAACGAACTGAGTCATTATCCACCAACATCTGGATATGCAGAAGTTCTCAGCGAAGGGGTCCTCGATATTTGAATGCCAACCAAAGAAAGAACGTGTGCTGTCATCTCAAGGGATTTTCGGTCATTTTGAGAAATCAGGTGGAAATTTTTTAGCTCATAGTGTGAATATTGATGAAACATGGCTTCATCACTACGACCCAGAGACCAAACAGTAGTCATTGGAGTGGAGACACAAAGGTTCTCCACAGCCAAAGAAGCTCTGAACCCAAAAGTCAGCAGGGAAGGAGCTTGCCAATATTGTTTGGGATATGGATGGTGTAATCCTTACCAAGTACCTCAAAAAAGGTGAAACTGTTACAGCAGCAGTTTATTCAACAGCTCTGAAGGAATTGAAGGAAAGGAGGTACTGAAGGAAAACCACCTCGCGAAACTGAGCAAAGGCGTGTTGTTTTACAGGACAATGCACACGCTCACACTTCTCATGAAATCCAACAGACACAGAACTTGGGCTTTCAATGTCTGCTTCATATCGTGATGGTGAGCGCTTTTAATCAGATTTTTGAATAAATCATTTCCCACCCCCTGTGATAACCCAAACACAACATGCTTGTATTCCGTAGAAAAAACGGTTAGGGAAAACGGTTTTGATGAATATTACGTTCTGATTCAAAAATCGAAATGAAATTTTAATGGAATACATTAAATGTTCTTCCTAGTGTTTTTATGAGGACCCCCAGAATCGATGGAAGAACCATAAACACCCCTTCTATTGTAAAAACATGAAATATTATCTATAATGCTAGGAATATTTTTAAGACTCTTCAACTGAATAAGAGTTAGCCGATCACATAATGAGGCAAAGATTTATTTCTTCGAAAAAAAAATACAGACTTTGGACAGAGGATTAATGGTTCAGTACCACCTTTCTAATAGTTTATAAGTCCACTTTTCTAGCCAGAAAACTCTTTGTGAACGATGTGAACGTTGTAAGAAGCATGCTGTACATGTTATCAGAATTGCTTTCCGTAGATCTGCGAGTGTTCTCAGTGGAGGATTCAATTGCCTGCTCTCTCTCTCTCTCTCTCTCTCTCGATTCCCGGAATCCCATAAATATTTTACACGATTCAAATCCGGCGAATTTGAATGACAAGACGTGAAGCCGCCGTGTTCCTCGAATTACTTTCCTGTGATATCGGCAACATGGCATAGCATATTATCCAGTTGGAACACACCTGAGATGACAGTCACCGTGAAGGGATATACTTGATGAGCCACAACGGATATGTAGCTTGTAGTATTCATCGTAAGATTTACTGGAATCAGGGATGATCACATAGCGATTAATTTGTTTTCTACTTCAAGTTACCTTGTTTTGTATAACTCGATGTAAACTTATTTGAATTATATTTTAAAAATTAAATGAACTAAGTTGTTCATAATTAAAATAACTTATAAGATTAATCATTACATTTTTTTGAAAAATATTACTTAATGACGTGAACAAATTACCTCTCTATTATTGCTCAACTAACGTGTATACACACATGCAAAACTATCTAATAGGCAACAACACTACTGCCACAGAAAGGCAAGAATCTGGTTGCGTTTTCTGATAACGACTAACGCATTGAGAGAGCTATTACTTTCACCGACGTCCAAGAGTAATGAAAGTGTTTTAGGTTTTCCTTTCATCACTAATTAGTTTAGATATAAACATCTTGTTTGCAGAAAAAAAAAACATTAATGTGAGGAGTTATTTAGGTGTTTGATTTTTATTTTATTCTTTTTAAAGCCGATTCATTAGTTAGTTGAACTTTGACACAAGAAAGTAGGATTCTACTCTCTCTGAAGAACTCAGGATTTTAATCCTTTAACACGTAAAATCGACCTTTGAGCCCACAAGTACATGCAAAAGCTAATTTGGATTAAGTAATATCGTCTCTCGTCCTGCAAGAGTGAGGATGCACTCAGCATTGGCGATAGTGAGAGATGATGAAGTCTACATTTCTTTTTTACTCAACATAGCGATTTCCAAACTTAAGACTAAAAGTAACTTGTTTTTGCTTTTCAGAATGAAAACGCATCATAAGATATACGTTAGGTGTATATCCTCTAACCAGACTGCAGAAATCGATTTAACTGAAGATATTGAGTCCTATAAAGGCAATGAATTGTTTACTCCGAAGTCATTTCGACCATACAATGATGAGCATGGTGAGGAGTTAACAGTATTCAGAGGCAGGAGAAACGATAACTGGATATGATTTGACTCAAGAAATTAGGCATTTACAAGCCCATATACATATTACAACGTATTCACGAAATGAAATTCCACAGGTGATGTCTAAGATCCAGCTACGCTTTACAGTACTGGCTTAGAGGAGTTGAGAAGGCTGATTATATCATCTCATAGTCAGACCTAGGAAATCTATAGTTGGAGATTCGAGCAGCCAGAAGTAATATCATATGTGTTTTCGCCATACTTGTGATCTGCAGTCCATAACCCGTTGTTAAACAACAATAAATACATATCGTTGATTAACACTGCCACACAAAACACGGAGAGTGTGATGCAATGGAAATCGGTCCGATGCGGGGACGGGTTCAAATGACTCTCAATCTGATGGACGTATTTGGGTTATGGAGTATGTCTGAAGAACATTTTACATCAGAGTATATTGCATCACCGATGAAATTTAAAGATGGAGATGACGGTGTCATATAGGGGTGCTTTTCATGGTATTGATCAAGTCCGTCATAGTACATAGAATCATGTTAGCTAGTCATTCTACTAGCTTGTCATTCGATGCTCTAGAAAACTACGTGTTCCACACTGCAACAATTTTATGGTAGCGACCATTACAATCTCCAATGCGATAACGCTGCCGACGTCATAAAGCAATAATTGAAAACACGTGGTTTGATGAGAATAACATCGGGACATTACAGTAGCAGTACAGAGACTCTAACTGCACATGTACGGGATGAACTAGAACGCAGAATTAGGGCACTGCTGAGGCAGTTCTTTTCATTAGTGGAAGTTATTAATATTTTATAAGAGGAGTGGATCATAATATCATGAGTTTTCTATCAGAAATTAATAGAAAGTCTTCATCAATGCAGTTATTACAGTGGAATTGAGTGATAACGTTCTTAATTTCTATCAATAAAGTAATGATTCATCCATATTTGTATCTCTTCCCTGACTATGCATATTATGAATGCCACATCATATCGTTTATCTTATATTGCTCAAAAATGCTGCCTCATTTATTTTATTTTACTTATTTAATTTTTTTTTACATTTTAACCGAAGGACATGCTCCTTGATTTTTCTCCATCAGATCTCGACTAAGCTTTAGTTGAAATGCAAATGACTTTTGAGACTTCGTCCTGAAATCATCAACGACGCGGTTTCTTATCATAAGGATTCTCTACTAATATCCCTTAAGAGATGAACGATGACATGGAAGAAAACAGATGACGATGCCGTTCTGGTTTGATGCTTTCTTTAATACTACTTCTATTACTCAAACGTGGCGGTGTCTAAAATCATTTCTACCTCTATTTTTACAAGCATCATCATCTTTTCAATGCTGCAGCATTTAAGATTAGAATAAATGGAAGTACCAAAAATAACTTTCTTCACCGTATAACGAAACGTGTCGCGTCTTAGCGTCGCAGTTTTGAATCGATTCTAACAGCATCTGTCCTCCGTTCTATTTTTCTCAACTTGAAGCGAAAATTTGAACCTAACGACGTATAATTCGGAAGTGACTTATATCTTCTCATTACATAAATTTAAGAGGCTGTTGCACCATCTTATGAAAAAAAGCAAAGATGGGAATTCCTTACACATATTAGCACTAAGTGATAAAGCGAACTACTCAACGCTTTTGTACGACACTGCGATATTTATGTTTATGGAAGAAAGAAAGTGCCACGCACCTAATAACAAAAGATCATAACTCAGTCTAAACATGAACAGAAAATAAGGCTTTGATTCCTAATATATTTTAATGAGTAATTATTGCTTATTAAATGTAAAATTTCAAATATTAATTTACAATATAGCCGCATTGATAATGTGGCTATATTATATTTTGACCAATGGTACTTTTGTTCAAACAATACCGACATTATGTGATGTAAAATATCACATTACATTTTAATGTGATATTTTACATAAATAAATCACACTTTTTGTGAATAAAACAATACTACAGATTAAGAGAACTTCCTTTGCATTGAGCAATGATTAAGGAGCATGAGTTTTATTTGCAAATAAACCATCTGTAGAGTTTCAAACCGAATAATGTTTGTATTTGAATTTCCTGCTGCTGAAGGTAAATACATCATACGATTTGTTGCTGAATTGTTGAATACCAATAGCAATAATAACGGTCATTGCTAGTGTATAGAAATTTAAAACCGAAAGTCAATTCATTAAGAGTTTCAGTTCTTTTTTATTCCATTCGAAAATCTCCTTTTAACTTAAACTGTCTATACAAAATATTCTAATCCAGTGAATACCAAGCAAAGTTTATGCCGGCTGTACGTGACGTGCATCATCGAAATGCATTTCTGTAATGGACTATTTATTTTCTCTGTATTGAACAGTGCGCTCAAAAGCGGGAACATAATAGAGAGAGAGAGAGGGAGAATTGAAAATAATCAGTCTACTAAGGATGGACCTATGAAGTACTTTGACGAATATTTTTGCATAGTAAAGAAGAAAATGTGAAAAATATTGTAACTTGTCACAAAAGTAGTTACGCATACAATCGTGCACGATGAATTTTAAGAAGGTGAAAAAATAATCTCTTAAAATGTCTTTTTGGCTTCTCGTTATTTTTCGTACTTTGTAAAGAAGCAAGTCAAGACATCGCAAGTTAAAAGCAATATTACAAAATACTTTTCCTCTCTCTGTACAATGGAGTTTTAAGCAAAATTCCATGTTCTAAATCTCATCTTCCCTGTTAATGCATTGGTTGCCAAACTTCATGAGCAGTGCACCATATTACCTCACAAATATTTTTATTTCTTCTTCCCTTTACTTTCACTGATTAATTTTTACAAATATTTAAAATTACAATTATTTAACTAAATAATAATTATTAATATTAATATTCATACAGGCCTTCTTATTCTTCTGCTAACATCCATGATTCTCAGAGCTGTATAAGATAGACTATTGCGAGTTCAGTTTTACTCAATGACTAGAGTAACGTTTTCTTGGCCTTTTTTTCATTCAGTTATAAAGCAAATTGATCATTAGCGCATATAAGTAGGATTTTTCTCCAGGAAGGAACTTCGATTTTTTAAGCCTATATATATATATTTAATTCAGCTAAATCAAGTCAATACTAATTACGATTAAATGTCTGCGAAAAACAGTACTAAAAGAGTGTGGCCTACTGTTGTTATAGGATTTGTATTTCATTTATTAATATTAATAGATTAAAACAGTTTAGGATACGGATATATGAACAACATTAACGCATATATTATCGCATATTTTGAATAATATCATAAATGTCAGACAAATTACGTTTGTTAGTTATATTATTTAAAAATATACTATGTTGGATTCAGTAAATATAGGGACAATACTCTACTTTCTGAGAAAAGTAAATTGCAGGCATCTCAATAGGGTTCACTCATCTTCTTTTCTTCGTCACAACTTTTTTTTTTCCATACTTTTCCACTTTGTAATTGCATTAGTCAGATATTTTGATCATTTTTTCTTCCATATGAACACGGTTCATGTTTTGTTGTTAAATTCAACATTCCATCTAGTTCCACAGGTATTCTGTTAGGTTTTTATTTTATTTATTCGTATGAGGTTCCCCTCGTTCCTCTATCGTCCCTTAGGACTGGTTGACCCCTCCTAATGAGGGATTAAGTATGTATGTATGAACTGTAGATCCGTGTGTGTATGTGTTCACAGGCCGGTTTGCCTGCTCTGAGGTGCGGAAAACCCGAGTTTAGGGTGAAAAAACCGTCTACCTCCGTATGAGACCGGCTAACTCACTTTTAGTCGAAAAAAGACATGATAAAGATTCCTCACGTCATGGACGGGAATCGAACCCATGTCTTTCCCACAAAATGGCTTCGTCTATACCGACTGAGCTACGGAGGATCTCTGTTAGATTGAGATTAGTGCCCTGTATAGGCCAGTCAAAGTTTTCTATATAATTTCCTTCAAACCGTGTCGCAATTGCACATGCAGCATCGCACGGCTCATTGCTGTGTAGAAAGAGATATGGATCAGTTCCAAACGGCGGCAGCATATCCTTCATTCACTATAACTTAAGATCCAAAGATGGATCAGAAACATGGCCAATATCCAAACAAATATTGGAGAGAATGAGGAAAACTGAACTCATAATTGAGTGCATCATGCTAAACATTAAACTGCAAGATAAAATAAGGAATAAGAAAAGAAACAGAAGTGTTGGACACAGGGGAAAGAGATTTTAAAATTAATATGGAGGTGTGCAGAACATATTACACGGATGAACAGTGATAGATCGACAAAGACAATCACCCAGCGGCATCCATATGAAGGAAGATGAATGCCTAGAGAGAAGATGGAAGGATGACCTAGCTAGTGGAGAGGGATGAATAATGTTGGCATCAGGAAACCTTCAGAGAAAGATGAAGGCAAATGGAGAGGAATATAACACAAATGGCTATACAATGGGCTAGACGAAGAAGAAGAAGAAGAAAGAGAGACAAGTTCTGGTATGCCTTGTCTTTCATTTCCGTGTATCGTCTTGCCGGTTTGCGTATTTTGTAGTAGGAAATTCCTAACTTCCAGCCAAAAAAACAAACAAGCATATTAACCTTTTACTTCCATAAGAGGTTGGATAATTCACCCTCAGTCGATCATAAAGGTTCTTCTTTTCCTGGACCATATTCAGATCCAGGTTTTTCTACCAAAGGGCTTATTTTATATTTATATATTTATTTTTAATATCATTCTTACATATAGTTATTTTTGAATAGATGGAAGTTGTGTCTCTTGTGGGACATTTGGTAAAGAAGACTGCTCTAAAGAATAGAGATACGTAAAATGAAAGAGAAGGAGAAAGAAAAGTTTAGGCTTCAGTAGATTTGCAGATGGATTATCCAGGATAAATGGCTGAGGTGATTGGATAGGCGGATTGAGCAGCTATCCACTGCAATAGTTTCTCAATATTCATTTAATAGCTAAGTATATACAGTAGAACGCAAGTCAGTAGGTACTTGTAGGAAAAACATAAATCAGAATCGGAATATTTATGCAATAGGGGATTGCAGTGAGTCTGCGAGTAGGTCGCGTTTTTTGGAGAGTGTCAAAGAATTTATAGTTTTTCTTTTTCCTTGATTAAATTATTTTTATATTCATTTCATGTTATTCCTTTTAAAATTTTGAGAAATAACTCTAAAGTAGAAAGCGAGGTACCCACCCGCAATTACCTTCGCATTCTTTATTCAACCATTATATAAATATTCAACCTTTCGCATTCAACCTTTATATAAATGGAACCAAAATATTGTTTGAAACACTTGTGAGGGAGGTACCGCGAATATGTTTACGCCTGAAATCTACAATCATATTTTGCTTTTCATCGTAACACGGTGATAAGCTATCTTCAGCTTATCAACGTGAACCTCCACGCATCTAAAATCCTGGTTCGATTCCCATCTAGGATGCGACAACCTTGATAAAGACATTTCAAATGGAGGTGAGTTAACTTGTTGCAAACGAAGGTAGCCAGATTTTCTAGTATAAGCTTAACAAAGCATTCGTTACACTCATTGGCTTGAAGACTGTGACTTAGTGATTAAAACATAAAAATAATTGAATGCGCGCTAAAATAATTTCAGAAACTAAAATAGAAATGGCCAAGAATATTGCACTGAAAACGCACCTCTGGGATAAGTAGAAAGTAAAAGCATTTTTCGTTTTTCTACTGTCGTTCACAAACACTTTTTAATACTGACACTGAATTTGAATGTGTTGAGAACGGTAGGCAATAAAGGAATAAGAATGCTTTAAAATTCGTGAGTCACCGATGTAAAAAGAATAAGTAGAAATTAAAAGAACAACTAAAACATAAGTTTGACGGGTGAAATTTGCTTTAGAATAAAATATGGAATTAAAAACGCAAAAAGAAATAAACAGATGAAATGGATGATTATGGGTGATATAATAAAGTACATTGTTACAGCATGTTATTTGGAAACAAACCAGTTTACTTGAGACCATGGAATGGTTTACAGTATTAAATGCATGTATGCATTTAATACATGCATTTAATACACCGATGTGCACGGCATTGTATCGAAACTTATTTTTTTTCATTTGATTCTCATGCATTTAGATTGTTATCTGAAGCTATGGAAAAAAAAGCATGAAACGTGTAACGTTATTTCATTAGAATTCAATCAGTTCCTCTCGCTTCTTTAATCATTGTAAGCGAACATCAAGGGAACAGACAGCAGAAAATTGTGAAACATGTTTACAAACTTCGGAAAAACCAGAAGAAAAAGGAAGGTAATCTACGACAGACTTTTCCTCATGTGACTCCTGACGCATCTTTAGCGATACTCTGTATAAAACAAACAGAGTCCTACGGGGAAAAGTAATATATTTTGAGCAAGATTTGTTGTTTTGTGTGTTAGCGAGTCAGATGGCATTCATCGTGCTAGACTGATTTATGGCTCTAATGCTGCTGCTGCTGGCTATCCACAATGGGAATTACTTGTCGCGCGTGATTTGTAAGTTTAAAGACAGAGAACTGCGGCTTCGTCATTGTTATTTTTCTTCTCACATTTTGAAAACTTTTAGATCGATATGCTGCTAACTCTGACAGCAAAGAAATTACTTATACGCACAACCTACTAAATATTTAAATCTCAGGAATGTTCGGGTACAAATAAATGAGATTTTTCTTGAAACAAACACTTGCCATTTCACCCTGCATCCCACTTACGTATGCTGACTTGGAGTTGAAGTGCACCATAAAATATATGGAGAAAATGTGGTTCTTTCAGACAAATTCAGAACACTTATGGAACTTTCTTAGCAACAATACAAAACAACATCGAGCGAAGTTTTCTTTTTGAACTATCTCCGAATGTTACGTTCATATTTTCTGTTAGTTTTATTGAATTCGAGGAGAAAAATTAAAGGAACTGACTATTTTTATAAATTGGACTTTGCAGCGAAAACAAAAGAGAATTTTCAGAAATAGTTTTTGTGAAAATCATTCTGTTTTTTTATGTTTAGTTATCATAATTTAAATTTACTAACAATGTATTTAAATTCAGAACTCCCTGATCTTCATGACAAGTTGGATGTCCTTTAAATAAAAAAAATAGAAACATCTGGAAGGTTTAATACCAGTTGAAATGTAATATCTTCAATTTCTTCAAGAGGTCACTAATTGCGCTAAAGTTATGCGCGCCAAGCGATTTATAAGCTTTTCATTTTCTTTCATTTTATTTATTAAATTAAATTTTTAATTTTTTTAATTTATTTTTTATTATTTTTAAACTTAAATTTAAAATTTTTAATTTAATTTTCAATTTATTTTTTAATTTTTTAAATTTAAGTTTTAATTTTTTAATTATTAATAATTAAAATTATAAGTATTGTTATTATTTATAATAATAATAATATTAATAACTGACATAACATTGTTTTAACAATTCTACACTTGTTATTCTACGCTTGCAAAATAGGATTTTATTGAAGAGCTAAGTTATTCCGACACTATGATTTAGTGACTACAGACATGATCATTGTAAATTATGACTGCCACCATAGGAGAACTTCCCTATGGTGGCAGCCATAGATGCAGACGACTTCGGGGTTGAATTATGGAGTTATGTCATGCTCACATGCTGTTCTTCCTCCGAAAGTATGATTTGTAGCAATATAATAAATGTAATCTCATCGAAAATAGCAGCAGGAACAATATTGTGCTAAGACAGGAAGATTTTCTGTGTTCATACGTCAAATTGTAATTATCGAAATATAACCTCACGGAATTTTGGTGCGCAGTTTTAACTGCGTGGACTTCATGAGAGAACCACACCATTCTTTAAATTTGATGTTAATGCTACAGATAAAGTGGATAACTACGGCATGTTTACAAGTAAACTATGAACAGAATAATTTAGTGATAAATATTCTTTCCTAAATTACTTGTCTTATTTCAAAGCTATAATAGCTACATTAATTCTAGATAATCTGTGGAGAAGACGAAGACTTGAATGAAGAGTATAATGGACTTTGTTCTTTGTTATACGTCATCTTCTTTGTGTTTATCACGCACTGTTTATTTTAAATATTGCTGCTGAAATTTAAGTGTTTTGGATACTCGTGAATCACATGATGTATACCAGAAAACTTTGTTTTCTGAAGCGAAGGAGTTCAGTACAAACACCAATGAATTTTAGAAAAGCGAGACGTCTGTACTGCCTAAATTTAAGCGAAATATAAGTATAAATAATATTATTTTTGTAAGGTTGTAGTGTACAAGAATAATGATGAACAATGTTGTTTGTAAGTCTCAAATTTATTTACTGATTCTGACATAACTGTTATTAGTAATCTAGGAAAATGCACTTAGGAGAATGGTAGGAAATAAATTATCGTAAAATTGATCATTTTAAGCTTGTTGTTACAAGCAGTTGTTTAACAAACCTTACCCTTCTCCTCCATATCGTGTGACAATTTAAAGATGAAATGAAGACCTCATCGTTGTTCATTTATTTTAGCTTCTAATTGAAACAATCAAAACGAAACATTTATTAAAGTGAATATAATGTAACAAGAAGGAAAGGATATAAATTGCATTATGAGTTAATTGTGGCCCCATACCATAATTCCCAATCCTGCAATTTCAGAAAGCTCAGAGCAACATGTTATGCTATACGAAGATGTGCGTCTGTTGCGTGGAATTTTTTCCTAACCATCTATTACCTAGCAACGATCGTTCGTTTCGGCTTAAGTGATTTACAGTCTCTGGATGGAAGAATAGAAACAATCAATTACTTAACTTCGTACTGCTAGAGACACGAATTCCGATATCAGTGGTTGTTGAGCGAATTCTTCAACATCTTAATGTTCGTTCTCTTGCGTCGAAGGAATGTTCAATATGAGAGAGTGCTCAGGGAATTTTAAGAATCTTCGGTATTAGACAAAAATCATAATCATAATTAAGCCAAGTGATCTTGAAACGATCACATCTACTCACAGATTCATCAAAATTTTCATAATCGTCTATAAGTGTAAGCTTATAGACATTTGAACATCCTTAGCACAGTCGGTGTAGACGAAGCACTTTGGTCGGAAAGACCTGGGTTCGATTCTAGCGCAAGACGTGAGGAACCTTAATCTGCTCTCCTTCGACTACAGGTGAGTTAGCCGGTCTCATACGGAGGTAGGGTTTTTTCACCCGGAAAAGCCGGTTTTTCGTTCCCCAGAACAGGCAAATCGGCCCCTGAACACACGCACCTACAGATATAGGACACCGGAAGGCATACGGTCAACCTCCTTATCCTTGAGACGGTCGGGGTTGTGAAGTCCACAGCTAAAGAACCTCAATGGTTCGTGAAAAGCTTAAGACAAGACAAGACAAGCTTATAAGGATATAAGATTGACGCAGCTTCATGTGAAATGAGTCCCTGCATCGATTACTAGTTATAGCTATACTATTGCATAAATGTATATCATTAAATGTACTTTATAAACAGGCGATTTTGGATAACTGGAAGTTTCTGGAATTAAGATACTGTCATTATATAAGATGTTAATGGACTTTGGAAGTTCAAGATTCTAGTGCGAATACGATACTTATTATGATATGCTGACGTTTTTCAAATGCCCAAAATTATATGAATCCCGATTGTCTTTCTAAGATGAGCTAATCCAGAAAGTGGGTTTGCAAATCTAAAGGTTGAAAACTTCTGTTGAAAATTAGCGAATATTGATTTAAAGTAGTCAATTCTAATGTTGACATTAAAAAAATAAAAAAAATCTTTGCTACTACTATGTTAAAGTAAATGCAAATATAGTGTGGAAATAAAGTAAAAAATATGAAATAAACTCTTTACTTTAATCATCATGAGTTTGGAACGCAAAACGTAGATAACCAGATACTTTCTCCCACATTTCTACTCTTTTTTTACGCATGAATACATGTCCTTGACGCACATAGGTACACTGTTCAAGGGGTCTATGTGTATTGGTAGATTTAGGATCTTCAAGGTCCTTAAGTAAAAATATCAGCTTGTTGACGAGTAGCATTCTTTTGGCAGGATTTTGTTTTCTAATGTATTTTATATATGGCAGAATTATAGCATTTACTGCATAACACGACATTATTATTATTATTATTATTATTATTATTATTATTATTATTATTATTATTATTATTATTATTATTATTATTATTATTATTATTATTATTATTATTATTATTATTATTATTCCTGATACCTCCAAGGAGTCCGAAGACTCATCGCGGGAGGACACCTACAACTGTCTCTACACCTAACCTCTACTACGAATCATCTCCATCAACGTCATCTACCGCCCACCTCCAACACCACCACAACTAGTAATTTTTGTCTGTAAATTGCGTGTGTTCTGAAGGGCCGATTTGTATGTATGCGGGAGAAAAAACCCTGCTACCTCTGTATGAGATCGGCTAACTCACCTTCGATTGAAATCGACCAGATAATACGAATATTGATTGAAATCGATTGAAATCGACCACATTATAATACGAAGAATTATAACACGACAGGCAGCATACTATTCGATATGTTTGAAGTTCCCTATGTGTTGTGCCAGTGGTCATAACCATTCGCAAAACAAACTTCTATACTTTTGAGATCAAGGCACTTCTTATTTCCATCCTGAAAAAAGAAGAAATCACGCAAGGTCAATTCGGATTAGTATTGTGAGCTATCGAAAAAACCACGGGAATCCTGTGCTTTGTTAAGAATTTTGACACCCTTAGACCTCGTAGCATGATACAATGTCGCGGAAAAAAGAAATAATAAAGTAAGTTTGGTATGATTATAGTTATGGAAGAAGCCATAATTTTCAGAGAATTATCTGTTTTTCGAGAGGAAAATCTCTTCCACCTACGTGTGAAAGAGGGTGATTCACTTTCATTTGAAAAACTTTCATAAAATGGTTTTCGCTTGTCAGATGAACCCAGGTCATTCCAACCACAAGAACAAATGATCATTACGTTGTTCTCACCATTACACTATAGATGTGCTCTGAAATCCATTTGCTGAAGACCAATTCAGAGGCTTTCCAGTATTTTCTGGTTAGCAAACCAGATCCTCAGATTCAAATAAGGCGAACGACACTGTCGTGATATTTGATCCGACTTGACTGGCTTTCAAAGGCTTCTTCAATGTTTTGGATTAACTCAACGTTGTTTTCCAAAAAATAATATTTCATATGTTTCTGTGGTCGTCTTATTAACTTTATAACAGAACTCGTTCATTGGCGTTTGTGCGATACCTTCATTTCATGGTGCGACGAGAGGAAAATGTGCTTGTATTAATATTATTAGATCAACTCATTCACGCAAAATTAGAGAGTTACGTTGCTGACTTGTTTTTGGAAACATGGAAGAGATGTTATGAGACATTCTGTGTGATTGCTACTTTGAAATCATAAAAGAATGAGCATATATCGTTATTTAATATTTTCGAATTATTTCGAAATTTTTTGAAGTTTCAAAATCAAACATATTTTGCCTGCTTTGTTTAAATATCTAGGGAAATTGCTGAACGTAATAACATATTTCGTATCGTTGTCACAAAAAGACCAAACTGAAGTAGATGTTAGCACACTCCTCGTTTGCAAACTTATCCGACATAATTTCAGCAAAAACAAATAGTTAAACAAGTCCAATCCAATAATGGGTAATGAAAATTTGTCTACAAGCTCTGAGAACACGTGCAAGAACTAGACTACGTAACTCGACCACAATACATGCACAATCAAGCAGCAGTGTGGATACTGTTTTATATTTGAAGGTTTTACTTTTCTTAATCTTTTTATTCAGAAACCCACTTAAAGTTTTGTCAGTAATCTCATCTTTATCTAATTAATAATTTGAATATAATATATTTTGACTTTATATGAATTTGTAAAAAAGACCGGTAATTTGTTTAAATTTAATCAAGATTCAAAATATAAAAAGAAAAACTCTGTCCGAAAACGCATAATTTATCTTTTCTTTATTTTATAAAAATTGACACACACACACACACACTGAAATATTTATATATTGAAATATATATTTAAAATCAAGATTTCCGCATTTTTTTTCCCTCTTCACACAGCGACATTTTGTGACAGTGTTATCTTGATCAGTGGTCTCCAAACTTTTGTGATCGCATACCCCCAAGACAGAAAAATTTAATAGCGCGCGTACCCCCAATTGATTGAGCAAAAATCTATTGTAATAAGTATTATAAAGAGGAAATACCTTGTATCATCATATAATAATTAAAAATGCTAGATATTTTTACACATTATTTTTATTACTAACAGCTTACAAACATATTTATTACAGTATTTAAATTTAATGTGAACAATGGCCTTGCATTTCTTTCATAATTTCTTGAAATTCTGGTTTGATGGCTTCTGATACTGAGATACGTTGCTTCTTTAAATTATCTGCAATGATTTCTATACGTCTATCAATAGTATTTGCTGGCTGAAAAGGGAATACATTTTAGTTTATCTGCATGTTCTTTTCCATGGATTATTTCTACCTTATGTCGGTTGGGAGTACAAGTGTTTCCTCAATGGTGTGTAGCTTTTGGTCTTTTGCAATTGAAAATGCAACCTCAAGAGATGCCCCCAAATATTTATCATTAATTTTAGTGAATTTTTTAAGTTGTTGGATTGAGAATTACATGTCTTCAAACATCATTCAAAAAATTGCAAAGATTTGTGTTCATGTTCAGGATGTTTAGTTTTTAAGTGTCTTACTAATAATGATGGTTTTATACTTCCATTACATAGCGTCTCATGATACAATACACATGTAGGACGAGGTTCATTGTTGACTATGGTCAATGTAAATCCCCATTTCAAGTAGTCTTCTTGAAAATTTCGAACCTTCTTGGGCAAGGTTTTGTTAAGTTTCGGATTAATGTTTTTATCACTTAATTTGACTGCTAACGAACTTGTTTAAATAGAAGAATCAGTCCTATCTTTTCCTTGTTGTTCGTCTGATGTAGAAGTACTATCATAAGTATCTTCAATTCGCGGTTTCTTTGGTGGAAATTTTTTTAACCATTTATCCATTTTGTGAGGGTTAATTTGTAAAATTTAAATATAATTCATTTACTATTGATAATATCAAACACTTTTAAAAAATGTAAGCAATTTTGAAAATATTAATTCACTATTTCTAGTGTAAACGTAAAAGTAAGCACAAAAAGGCATTGGAATTGCACAGAAACAATATATACTAACAATCGTTAAACTTACTGCTAATACTCAAATAATTAATACGACTGTGGTGTCATCTGTAGATAGCAGGATAACTAAGCAATTTTCCTTCTCTAGTTAGGCTTGTCAACACTAGGATGCTCTACAAACAATGGCAATGATAAGAAGAGATTTACTCCCTAGTTTTAAAAAAAAATGACAGCTTTGTCACGGACGATTATGTGTGCAAAGTCGCCCAATGTGCGCTTCTCGCAAATGTAAGTTTACAGGATCTTTATAACGTCTTTGTCTCTATTAGATATATATATATATATATGTTTAATTGATGAAAGAAAGTAATATTCTTTATCTTTAATTAATTATTTAATTTTTTTTCTATCATTATAAAACTTTTTGACGTACCCCCTGGGGTACGCGTACCACAATTTGGAGACCACCGGTATAGATTATCGACTATTCACTGAATGTCATAGATTTTTACTCTGGCAACTCACAGTCGTAACTACGGTTTACATCATTAATAAATATAATACAGGTTTAAAACTATTAACAAGACCAAAGATACTTCGTTTAGCTTCCTTACAATCAAGTTCACACTCAGGAGTGTTGATAAAGAATGACACATTAGGAAGTCATTGATGGCATGCGTTACACCCAACGAGAAGCAACAGATACTAATGATACACCAAATGGGAAAGAAATTTGGCGCCACAGATTCCTATAAATCACTGAAGTTACTGCGAAGAACCCTTCCGCATAGAGAGAGAGAGAGAGAGAGAGAGAGAGAGAGAGAGAGAGAGAGAGAGAGAGAGAGAGAGAGAGAGAGAGAGATGTCTAGACGGTCATCCAAGGAAGACAAAGTAAGACACGAATTGATTAATAGCCGTAGTTTGTAGCGTCCCTTCCTTCCGATTGTTGTCCATCTGAGACGGCTGGTATTAGAACCATTAACGAGAATCAATGGGAAGGAAGGTAGACTAATATAATATAAGAGCAGGATTCCTAAGCGAACTGGGGATTTGGGAAAAGATGTCTTTAAACATATCTGACTTGTGTCGCATTGCTGCCCTAATGATGGTACTCTTCACGGAAATCCATTTACATCTGTCAGATTCAGTTTTCTAGGTCACAGGGACGTTTCTTTTATGTATCGGCTGGATAAAAATTCTTTGTAGAATACCCACTTATACAAACTAAAGCTGCAGGAGCGAAAGGGAAAAAAGTTATCAGTCGCTATAAGTTCTCGATAACCTTCAGAAAAGATAGCAGTTGAATGCTTTAAAATTACTGCTATTATTTCAACAATAGGAGTTTGCTCATAAGCACACTTAAATATTTATTTACCAATCGAAAATTGTCTCATGGAACTTATTCGTAATTCAAGATAATTTCTATTCTTTGCAACAATTTCTTACAGCACATAAGAAAATATACTAAATAAAAAAATACTATTATACTCCCAATTATTAGGTTTATTTAAATGGATAAAGTTGTCTCTTTCTCTCCTTTTTCTTATTTTTTGTATTTTAAATATATTTGAAAAATAGTGGAGTAAATGGTTTGATACTTTTAAAACCGAATTTGGTGGAAGGTTTGTTCGTAAGAACTCGGACATCTTCAAGAAAACAGTTTGATTCGTACAAGCCTGAATTTTGCGTTTTTAGTGTTAGAGAAGTGAATGATACTTCTTTCTTCTTTCTAGCGATAAAATCCTCCGCAGTTAGCAAATAATTTTATCGTTACAAAGACGGTTTTATATTGTTCCTGAATTACGAAGAACCAATAAAGTGTTGAGAAAAGGTTTTCTAGAATCAGGAATAAAATGCTATCAGAGTATAATAAATGCTGCATCACGCATTTATTATATAATTTTTTACATAATTAAATATAAACTCCAAGCATTTTAGTTAAAGGCGTCTCGATTCGTTGGAAAGGCGTAGGTTAAAATTTGCAAAGGCAGCGAGAAAGTTTTATATTTAAATTTAAAGCTTTTCAACCTAAGATGAATTAGCTGGCCTCGGAATGCAACAGGTTTTTTCATCCCGAAAACAAACAAACAAAGATGCTGTTATAGAAGAGGTATCAGGGGACTCGCTTCTGTACAATTCCCAACACAAACTAATAATTTAAAACTTTAACCGCGTCTAAGTTACGAACAGTTCTTAATAGAAACGAATAAAGAAATATACTCAGGAGGGCAGCTGAATAAAAAAAGCTTCGATTTATATTAATAATAATAAACCGATATATACAAATTAAAAACCGAGAGAGAGAGATGGAGAGATGCTTTTTTTTACGGTGCCAGAAACGTAGTATTCCTAAGTTACTTCACAGCTGTTTCCTCTATTGTTTCTTTTTTTTTATTTGTAGAAAAAGTTATCTGAAGCAATTTATGCAAGATGTGCTGAACTTTCCCTAAACCTAGTGGTTGAAGTTCCAAATATTCACTGAAAAGGCAATTCATCGAAAGACAATTCATCGAGCGACAATTCATCGAACGACAATTCATCGAAAATGCAATTCACCGAAAAATAATTCATTTCAAATTTTCGATAATGTTATGATAAAAGTGATTCATTAAGAACAAAAACTGAACCATGCAGACAGCTTCTTTTACTGGCAACTTCTACTAATTCCGCTAAGTCACACAGTCATTGTAATAATTTGGACACGTTATTTCTTTGTTGCCCCGAACATAGCTGAACTGAAAACTGGAACGGTTCGACATTTTGTAAAAGTTTCAAATAGCAAATCTGAGTAAAATTCATCCCATAATAATTGCTGTATTGAAATCGCATATTCCTACTAGCAGCAATAATAATAATAGAGCCTGGGTAGTTCAGTCAGTATAAACGAAGCCGTTTAGTTAGAAAGACCTGGGTAGTTGGAATCCCTTTTACGACGCGCATAAGTTTAATCAGTCCTGTTCAGCTAAAGGTAAGTTAGCAGACATAATACGGAGATGGCTGGGCTTTTCCTCCCGGAAACAGACAAATCTGTTTCATGTCTGTTCATGGGACTGATTTGCTTGTTTCCGGGAGGAAACGTCCAGCCATCTCCGTATTATGTCTGCTAACTTACCTTTAGCTGAACAGGACTGATTAAACTTATGCGCGTCGTAAAAGGGATTCCAACTACCCAGGTCTTTCTAACTAAACGGCTTCGTTTATACCGACTGAACTACCCAGGCTCCATTATTATTATTATTGTTGCTAGTAGTAATATGCGACTTCAATACAGAAAAGACTATAAGAAACCATATTGTTCTATATTTTTTTCCTATTAAAGTAGCATTGCTATCTCCCTATGCACGGTTCGGTTTTTATTCTAAATGGATCAATTTTTTCATAACATTTTCGAAAATTTAAAATTTTCGGTGAATTGTTTTTTCGATGAATTGCGTTTTCGACGATTTTCCGTTCGATGAATGCCTTTTCGATGAATTGTCTTTCGATGAACTCTTCGTATACCAGTGGTTGGTTGGGTTGTAATACCACTTTACTAGGGAATTATTATAGAACAAGATAGTTTCTTGTTGCCTTCGTTGTTCAATAGTATTCTATGTCTGTAGACTATGTGTGTGTGTGTGTGTGTGTGTGTGTGTGTGTGTGTGTGTGTGTGTGTGTGTGTGTGTGTGTGTGTGTGTGTGTGTGTGTGTGTGTTCACACGGACGGTTTTCCTGTTTCGAGAGACCAAAAGCCTGAGTTTGTTGCAGAAAAACCCACCTTTAATTCAAAAGCCCTGATAAAGGCTCTTCGTGTCAAAGACAGCATTCGAACCCAGGGATTTCAACCAAAGGACTTTGTCGAAACGAACTCCTATGGAGGCTCTCATACAAGATACCACTATAATAATAATAATAATAATAATAATAATAATAATAATAATAATAATATTTTTTTAATAGTTTATTATTTCTCAAATAATTACATCAAAATACTAATATTTAGGCAACAATGCATCTTTTTCTTGCAAAATGGTTCAGTAAGAATTATAATTACTCTTAATATCATTATCATTTGCAGAATTTCTCATTGACACAAGATGTAAAAAGTGTGTATTATTACCATTAATAATAATCATAGTAATCGTGTTTATTATTAATGACTCACAAGTTAAACAATATTACTTATGTTGCAGTTTACATAATAATTTTGAAATTTAAATTGTAAATTAAATATATACTTTTAAACTTAAATATATAACTGAAGTATTACTATCACATTTTCTGTTTACTACTAGAATTCATTACAGAATGTTAAGTGAATAAAGTTAGATAAATATTACTACTGGGATGTAACTCAACTGCACCCTCGAAGCTTTGTAATTAGCTTATCTGAGGGTGATACTGATTATATATACATATATTTGTTATTGATTTGGTTGTTGTGTTGGAAGTAGGCAGATCTTTGGGAGGTCAAATGAATGATCTGAAAGGTCGGATCAAAGTGAAATTGCCGATATGTCCTGTGTTATTGCATCTGTCTTGATGGTTCACGTTCTTTTTTTATTGTGGGCTTCTTTTTGAACTATTTAGGTGGCTTTTTTCTTCACAGTGGCAGCCTTTCTATGTCTTCTGTGCTTTTAATTTGTATCGGCTTTGAAGTTTGTGACTTCCTTATGAATATCTTGGCATCTCTGGTCCACAAAAATTGGTAATTTTTTCCATTTTTGCTTTTGTTTGGCACAACAGATTCTGGTTGAATGGTGTTAAATATTCGGATAGGAAGATTGGTGTATTGTCTTGCTGTGCATTCAAGTCCTTGGCAACTGGTTTTTTCTGCCTGCTGGCTTTTATGAGATTGTCTCTTGTGGACTTGCTCTTAAGACGAATTATGACTGGTGCAGGTCGTGGGAAGCCTTGGTTTTTGCTCTTCCTAGGAATCCGATTTATGGTCTGAATGTCGTTAAGCTGTAGGGGGATATCAATTACATGGCCTAATTTTAAAACCACGTCTCTGAGGTTTTCTGTAGGTGCAGTTTCAGGAAGACCGTTTATAACAAGATCTTTTTTATGTTGTTGCTGATTTAAACGTTCGTATTGTAATTTTAGAGAATGAAGTTCTTGACGGAGTTCGGATGTCTCTTTCATCAAATTGTGTTGCCTGTCTTTTAGTGCGTTAATGCTCATTTTAATGTCTTTTACCGTTTGCAACACTTCTATAACTGCTAAATTATTATGTTTTACCAAATCTTCATATTCGCTAGATTTTTTTGTTATTTGTTTGTTCTGTTTCTTAAAGAGTTCTTGCACAAGATCTACTAAGCTGGCTTTTATAGTCACTAGACCGTTTTCTATTAGTATACTTAAAGAGTTTAAATTGTAGGACTCACCTGCGTTTTTTGTCTGTTCAATTCGTCATTTGATTTTGCCTCCGGTATAATCGGCTGCATCGTAGGTGGCTGCCTTACGTGCGTTTCTTTGTTCCTCATGCAGATTACACACTTCCATTCCTCACGTGTTACAACGGGTTCATACTTATGTTGCCCGGTTGTTTCTGAAAAGCCGGCACGTTTTAAGTGTAGAATCCTACTGCATTTCGTACAAGTTATATTATTTCCGTTGGACGATAACTCCTCCAGGCATTTGATACACTTCATGACTCACCTTTCTTCCCTTAGGCGGTGAGGCGTGATTATAAAGATGGCGGAGTCCTTTGTTCTTCGCTGGTTGTTGACCACGGTCCTCTCTGTTCCCTTTTCAACACTTCAAAATTTGGTTTCTTCTTAGCCGATTTCGTTGAATTTTATATCACTGTCTTCGGCGTGATAAGTAGGGTTACTTGGGAGCACTTTCAACTTAAAACAGGAGTTGGAACCACTTTAAAACTATAAAAAACTGAAAATCTGGAGCAGCGATATCACCGTGCGACCGTTCGTATGCCTACACAGCGCCGTCTTATAATAATAATAATAATAATAATAATAATAATAATAATAATAATAATAATAATAATCCGCAGTAATTGTGGAATAAGGTAGTCTTATGCCTAAATGTATATTCTTGTGTGAACTGCGTGTGTTCTAATGGCTGTTTTGGGGGTTGAAAAACGCGAATTTCCGAAGGACAAAACCCATTCACCACCGCATGAGACTACTTAACTCTCCTTCAATTGAAAATTCCTGATTCTTATCATAGACAGGATTCGAACTGAGATTTTCTAACCAAAGCGTTTCGTTGAATTTGACTGCGTTACAGCAGAAAATCTTCAGGAAATCACAAATATTAGTAATAGTAATCTATACAAGTGATTTTTAAATACTACTACTACTACTAATAATAATAATTGTTATTATTTTAAACGTTTTTGTTTTAAAAAAATTGTTTACAAATTCATAGCAAATGAGTTTGTAAACAAAATCCATTTTTTGCGTTGACTGAGCATTCGCGTTTTTATAAATTGCCAGTAGTTCGTGCTCTTAAGTACACTAACCTCAAAATCTACTTCGTTGAGTTTATGCGAACAACATTCCCAAGTGAATACCGTCGTTAATTTCTGGGAAACGTTGACCACATCAAGAATTATTGATAACAAAGGGCTGCTTTATCGAACTCGAAAGAAGTCTCCACCCTTCTAAACATAGCTTGATTATATCATCGGTTTCCAAAGCAGGTCAGGTCGTTCGGAAGCAACGCGCGAACCAAATTAATGTGGGTGGAGTACGCGATCGAAGGGCAATATCCATGAAAAAAAGCACTTTGTTGTTAAACTTCCATGATTTCATAATTAGAGCTATAGGTGAAAAATTCTACATTTATAAGAAATATTTTTACCCCCATAACATTTTATCAGTGACGATAATGTTTACGATACAAAAGGAATGGCAAAACGTTTTGGAGACGTTTCCAATTTTCAAAATGATTTTTTTTTCATTAACTTTCATTATTATAATTAGTTTGGCTCATAATACCTGTTCACTTTTAGATACACTTCGAAAAATCGCATAAATAGTTATTGGATTGGTGTTTTCAGTTCATCATGTTGGGAAGATTTCCATAATTCTGCAAGTTTTTCAATCTTTCTTAGACTCTGGTTGGAGAGATTTTTATTGCGAATTCAGTATTTTGAATCCTCACACAAAATTTGTTGAGTAGTCCCAATTTTTGTTTCTGTCTGACTCTTTCCAGGGGAAAAACAGTTTTGCAATTGAAATTATATTATTATATTGCTATTAAATTATTATATTGCTATGTATATAATCTCTCCAACTAGAGTCTAAGAAAACTTGAAAAACTTGGAGAATTATGAAAATTTTCCACACATAATGATGAACTGAAATCACGAATCAAATAAGCTATTTATGGAATTTTTCGAAGTGTATCCATAGTTCCATTTCGGCTAGACAGAAGTAACTGTCTTTTAGTTTTATTTTTTGATATAAAATTTGATATAGAAATAATTACGAACTCATCAATAGTAATCTAATCATCCAGCAACAGCAGGAAGGAATTAATAACATTTAGTATTCAGGATAATTATTAACGTTTGCTGTCATTTCAATTTTAGTTTTAACGGAATAATTTGAATGGCAAATTAGGCAAAAATGTTATTTCTACACTACATGCTAAAATAACTAAGTTCAACTGTGGTGAACTGTATTATTTTTGCTACTTAATTTTATATCTATATTTTGAAATGGTCGTTAGATAAAGTTCAAATGACTATAGAAATATTCACAGAATTTCAGAGATACTGTAGAAACACATACAAACTTTGTAACTCTAATGCCCACTGGCGATAATGTGTATCGTGTTTAACTAAACGTTCAGAAAGATTCATTTCGAAGTGTGAGACATTCATTAAGTGATCAGAAAATGATATCTCTGGTGATGAGAGCTCTGGTAATTTTAGATTCGATCAGTAGGTGAAATTTGTAAATACACGGTATTATTCAAACCACATCGGGTCTCTACAAGAAAGTTTATGGTTTAAAACATTACCTAAAGACATTTACAAGAACCTATCTTACAGTAAGATTTAAACTCAGTTCTTGCAGCATAAAGAACGGAGATGATGTCCACTGGGCAGATGCTATCCAACAGTAATGTTTCGCGTGCAAAAGTTGCGGTGGGCATATATTTAGAAGAAATATATGCGGCAGAAAAGATCACGCAAACATGTGATTTATTGTACAGAAAGTTCACGCAAGCCCCTTTCTGTGTTTAAAATTGTTCCAACGTTTTGGTGGATGAAAAAACAACAACATCGAAACTTATAAATGTACAGGTAAAGTTTACACACGATTACATACACGTGAGGTTTGCAATCATGATATCATTAGCACGTTATCATTGTCATAGAATAACGTGTGGAAACATTTTTTTAATCACTTACCTTATCAATGAACTTTGGAGACGCGGTTAGTCTAGAACAAGGTGATCCAGTTCTTCTAGAGCCAGGTGAGCCAGAAGGACTGCATTGAGTAATGGACTCTTTGAGGTTACGGTTCCGATTGTGTTTGGACGTTTTAGCTCTGGAAGGACGGAGAGCACGAAGCTTTTTATAAAAGAATTCCATTCTGAAAAAAAAAAACTGCTTAAAAGCGGAATTTACTTAAAAGTCTTAAAAATAACCGTTTTCAACATTTTCATTACATTAATATAAAGAAATTTGATTGCCATGGTATCATGTGAAGCTCTAAGGTTTTCATGACAACCGAGGAGCATTATATTTAGCAGATCCAGTGCTGCTAAACACCGCAATCTATTCTAATCGGTTTACACTAATGTATTTTTGAAATCGTGTTTCGCGTACACTACTTAAGCCATATGTAAGTGCTGAAAATAAGAGAATCAAGCTTACATTTAAAGCGAGAGGCTATCTTTACAAATGCACGTCAAGATAACTGAAACGGATGTAAACAGCTTTACACGAACAATCACCAAGATTATGTTGGTAGCTGAGCTATGTTATCTGCACAAGCATGCAAATATAAAGTAATGCAAAATCGTTTTTTTGCGTTTTCAAGTAAAACAAAACGGTGCTGCAGGGAAAAAAGATAAATTACAAAATAAATTTACAGGAAACGGGACGTTTTGTGAAAATGGAAACATATCTAAGTTGGAACCTTGCATGGTAAGCTGAGGTGCCAAGATAGAGAATCTTATCTACTTGGAGTCGTTCCAAATGTCATTTACTCATGCTCTGAAGTGATATAAAATACTTCGTTCCTGTAGAGATGTAAAAGAAACGCTTGATCGACCTGCGTTTCTTTTCACAACACGCAGATATCTAAGAAATTGTGCAACTCTTTCTTCTTTTCTTGGGAACATTCTTTTCGCATCGAACTCGTTTTTTTCTTCTTTTTTTTGGCACATTGCCATTTCTTGATGATCTGTAGGCTGAAGAAGAAGTAGTCGTTGTTGGCAATTCTCGACACGTGCATAGAACACGAATGTTTTGCATTAGGTGTCACGCGCAAGGCCGAAACGCAACCACATATAGCGCACATAAGATGTTATCAAATTATATTGGCAGAACTCGCTTTTTTTGCTGACTATTTAAGTAGGTGGAAATAATTCACAACGGAATATTTAATAAAGTAATGACTTATTTCAGGTTAATTATAGATGTCTGTGGGAGAGGCTTCTTCAGTGAAACCGTAAACTAGTACAGTAGCTACTTAGCTATTTATAACTATTAATACGTTGGATTCCACTTTCTTCTGTGTTTCCAAAATTTTCACCAGGAATACAAATATATTTCCTCCTCAAAATGTTATAGTGTTGAGAAATATATATATATATATAATATATATATATATATATATATATATATATATATACATATTTTTTTAATTTATATATATATATACATTTTTTAAGACTACTTCGCGAATTTCTTCCTTCGCATTTTTTAACCGAGAGACACCGTTATTCCCCACCCTCTCTCTGACAGCGTGTGAACCAGAAGTCAATATTATAAGAGTGATTTACGAACCTTTTTTTGTCCAACTATACTTATATTTGACGAGTATCACCTGGCCACTAGGTGGCTTCTTCCGATCAGTTCAAAATTAACAATTGCAAAACGATATCTGCTGGAGTCATTTATATTATTTTGTAAAACAAGATACCGGTAATGTTATTCAATCAATACTCTCTAGTCTCACAGTTCCATTTCCTCTAGTTTTTATTTTATTTTTTATTTTTTGGAGGGATGCCGGCTGATACATATACAGCGAGCCTAATGCGCCCAATAACAATTCAGACAGTATGTTTACACAACAGTTTAGCGCATTATTCAGCAAATTCTGGGAATGAAGGATTAAGATTAATAAAAATATTTTATATGAGTAATGAGGTGATGGCCTTGTACAGCACGCAGATCGAAATTGACATAAACGGAGTGACCTTTCAAACCTAAAGGCAGAACATTATAAAACACGCGCCGCGAAGGCACGGCGCTCTGACAGGAAATAAATATGACTCTGTAAACAGTGATGTACTGAAGATGTTATTACATTACCTGACAACATTAAGAATGAAGTTGTTTCATCTGGAAGATAAACACAGAATTTTATACGAGGAATTGAAATTGAGATGAAATAAAGAAATATCACGATAATCTCAGATGATGGAAATGTGCTTTCAAAAAATTTTAGTCATCGATATTTCACCGTGCATCTTCAGGCTTGCCACTAAATGCAAATGAAAGAAAAATAAGAAAAGAAATAAATGCAGATATTCATGAAAATGGACGTTTTCGTAATAGTATCTCGTTTCGCATCCTTCATTATATTAACAACTGAACCTGAAATCTTTTTGAGGCATTTATGCTGTAGAATGTTGCACTAAAATTGTTCCGGTGAAATCAAAATTAAGGTGAAAATTTAAAAAAAATTATATCATTTATATAAAATTAAAAATCGTTTATATCCAACTCACCATAGAAAGGATGGTGAGTTGGATATAAACAATCAATGATGTGTGTGTGTGTGTGTGTGTGTGTGTGGTTGGGCGGTTAATGGTTTAGAAAAAGAAAAGAACCCGCCGATGTATTACTTGAACAAATATGAGTTGTATTCATTACTCAAAATATTGTGCGGAAGACTGTTCCTCAAGACATAGGTAGATGGGATGAAAGACGAAGACGTCAAGCCGATTTGTTAAAGTTTGAAACATATATGAATGCTGATCAGCAGTGGCTGGTTTTATGGAAGATGGAAAGATAGAAACCAAAGGTATATAAGAAAGTGACTAGAATAAGAGTAAGCGAGAGAGAGTGGCGCCATCTACCAAATGGACTGCCCACTTCTCAATAGCATCAAAAATTATCAGGGAAAGTTTCGGTGCACAACACCAGATGACAACTGGGTGGAAAGACCGTTCGAAACCCATATAAGACGTGAATATTCTTCAAGGCTTTTCAGAAAGTTACTTAACCAGTCTCATGACTCCTCCAATACGGATATTGGGATTTTTCCATCCTGCAACAAGACAAATCCCAAAGAGAACACACGTAATATTTTCTATAATGGATATAACCTACATCTGATCAAGTAATACCTCAATAAGTCCGGTGAAATCAAAATTACCTTATCCTAAAATTCTTATTACGAAAGCTAGCATGGACAGGTCGTGGTCTTAATAGACTGCCAGTAGTACCAAATATTATTATTATTATATCATTCAAAATATAAAAAAAACATTCTAAGGTTGCATGGATTTGAGATTTATATACAAGGCTAAAAGCTGTATTTATGAGAGGCAGTATCTTGAGCCGACCAACTTTTTGTGGAGGCTGAGGAAAGCTATAGAGATTTGACGTATTTGTACCTGGAAAGCCTAAAGGAGTAAGGCAAGCCAATAAGAGAAACGTAATCTTATTTTTTCTGGACATCGATTGTTATCAGATGTCCAGACATATGGAGAGGAAGCGATGTGAGGAGGTAGAAAGAAGGTAGAATTACGTTTTGACACTTGGCTCGACGTGGTTGCTCTCATCCCATTGCAGTACATAATGTAAGATTTTGGATAAGGCAATTCGTTTGGAACGCTTGAGCGCTACAGTACTGGTAAAATGCAAAAGAGAAAAATGTGTACTGTCAGAGTAAAAATTAAATATCAGCTTTCATTAAACGCCATCCACCCAGAATGGAATGAATTATTGCTATAGATTGTGAATGTTTTTTTTGCCCCATTTTACCAATAAAATTGTGCGATTGAAAAAAATGAATTGGCTGAACAAATTTTACTGAACATAAGAAATTCCAGGTATTATTTCTGGGAAAATTCCCATGTTACTTCTCTTAACAAAACTATTATTTTTACGGCTGTTTCGCCTGCTTTCGTTTAGGAGTGCCCTTTTTTAATGTCATTGGCTCTTTACTCAAGAATTCTTACGGCATTACTGATGTATTATAGAGACAGATGTATGCAGAAATACAGGTAACCCTCTTATAACGCGGTACTTATACAACGCTGTTTCGATATAACACGGTCTACAAATTGTAGTACCGCTTTATCTTTTCTTATATTTTTCGCCGTGCGACTTAAAAATCAAATTTTATCTTCGTTAAATTTGCGTCTGCCCGTATAGCGCATGTAGTTATAAGTAGCGAATTTGTATTAGGGAAAATACCTTTTAGCACGCACGTACGTCAATGGTTTACCGTATAAAGTGTTTATTGTTGAAAATTGTCTTCGTTTTTTTCTGCTAGGAAAGCGCATTAAAAATCATAAGTGTGTTATCTGAGCACTTTATTTTCTGGTAAGTTACATACAATATGTAATACTTTTTTTATGTAAAAATTTTATTTTTATACTAATGGCCACTTACAAGGCTATTGCGATATGGTTGAAAACGAAATTAGTGAATTAATTGATGGGGAAACAGATTTAAATGAGGAGGAACTGGTACAGTTAATAGATGACGTCGACCAACTGGCGGGGAAAGTTTACAGAAATTAGCAGAAGGATTGGACTTGGCAAGAGAATTAGGAAGTTATTTTACGGATAATGATTCCTCAATGGAGCGCTCCGGAAAATTCACGAGACAATTGGATATTTGGTTAGTTCCATATTATGAACTTAATAAAAAACAACTGCAGCATAGTGCTAAGCAAGGTCTTATTACTGACTTCTTGATAACTAAACCAGCAGAAGTATGCGATGAGAATTATAATAATGATGCCCAAGAGATTTCAAGTGAGGACGACGTCCAGTCCCTCGTAAATAAAGAACATCTACGAAATGTTGTTTTTGAAGATAGTGATGACGATTAAAATATGCACTTTATTTTATTTTGGCTAAAACATTTATTCATTATGTGCAATGAAGTTTACGTAAAATTTATAATTTTATAAGTTTATACTATGTATTTGTTTCATAGTTTATATGTTTTCTTAACTTACATGAATTACCTGAATTAAATAAAAATCTATTTTTGTTGAATATGTCATTGTTGTTTATATAATTAAAAAAAAACGATTTCAAAACCTTATCCTACTTTTTATATGTGATCTGAATCTCGCATAACGCGATTTATATAACGCGGCATTTCTATGGAACCTAACATCAGCGTTATACGAGGGTTACCTGTAATAGAGGAAGAAAATTTGGACATACCTTTTTCGGATGTTGTTGGTTGTCTTCTTTCTGCGATATACATACTTCTGCTGTTAGGCAGAAGTATATATATATATATATATATATATAATTTTTATGACCTAATTTTTATGTTATGGAGCTTCCAACACTCGGAGATTATGTAGGGTCGGTGGACGTTGATTGAGTTTTCGTCACATTTTATGACTATCGTTTCCGATATTCTAAGCATTGTTTCATTGTCGTGTATGTCTAATATTATGGCATTGCCGATTTAGGGAGTATGTTTCTGTTCAGAAACATGACAACTTACACTTCTCCTATGAGTTCCAAAGACGACGGGCGGTCGAAATTGCTCGCACCCCGTTAACTCCCACCACTAACCCCCCCTTTTCCCATAAACCCTTCCCCTCTTTCATCTCTCCCGCTCCAAAAAAGCACTCCACCCATCCCTAATAACAATATTATGTATATATATATAATAAAAAACCCAGTTTTTTCCAAATTAATTCTCCCGCATTGCCAAACCCCCCACTTTTTCCAAAACTCCCCTTCCCTTTAGCAGCCTAACAGCAGAAGTACACATATCGCGGAAAGAAGACAGCCAACAAAATCCCAAAAAGGTATGTCAAAATTTTCTTCCTTTCTGCATACATCTGTCTCTATAATACATCAGTAATGCCCTAAGAATTCTTGAGTAAAGAGCCAATGACATTAAAAAAGGGGTACTCCTAAACGAAAGCAGGCGAAATAGCCGTAAAAATAATAAGGATAATTGAGGATCCCAGAAATCAAACCTTTAGTCTTGTAACCTGAAGGTTTGATTTCTGGGATCCTTACGAAAATGTAACAACTCCCAGCTCTGGATGAATGGAATTTATTACTGTGTATCTGTGTACGAATACGTACACAGATATAGACCGACCTAACGAATTTAATAAGCGTTTACACAGTTTTGCGAAAGTCGTCAATTGCTTATTTTGTTAACATTGTCACTCGCCATAACACAGCAATATATTTCAGGCGTAACAACTGAATGAAATTCTTTCGTGTCGATAAAATACAGATTTCATTTTAAAATGTCACATTTCAGTAATCGATTGGCTGTTAATTAAATAAATTAAACAAATAAGCAAAATTCTTAAGAGTATGCAAACATAGAAACAGTTTCCCGATTTTCTGGATTCTGCCATTAATTTCTTTATCTGAATCTATTACCAGTTTTCTTCTTTATGCAAAGTACAGATCTTGAAACTATTTGTCAAAGAGGAAAAACTATCAATTAGATGAAATTTCTCTAAGGATGTCTACGTGTTGAAGGGGAAAATTGCAAAGAATGCACTCCATGAAAAAAATTCAACTTTGTAATAAATTGATTAGGAAAAAGTAATAATAATATCTTACTACTTTTTATTTTTCCAATAAACGGGATGATGGCCTCACACCTGAGAATGAAATTCAGCTCTCACACCTAAAGGTACACTACTTGGAAAGAAGTCAACGGACATTATATTATGAGGAAAAAACAGCTATGCCCGACTTTCATAAGATGTAGGATCACCTTTCTCTGCGATGATTATAGCAATCCTATGTGGCATACTTTATGCAAGCGTACGATAGCGATCAATGGGAATTTTGGATCATTCTTCCGTAGACAAAGATTGGAACCAGAGAGAATATGACCTCCTTCCACTTCTCAACGGTCCTACGTTGAGAAGTGGAAGGAGGTCATATTCTCAGATGAGAGCCATTTCCTTGTCCAAGGAGAGCGAGTACCCTATGTTCGCAATCAGCGACTGAGAAAACTTCTCCCGTCCACCTTCAACAAGATGTAATCACCCAATTTAAAGATGTTCTGGGGTTGTTTTAAACTAAAGTCCAGGATCACTTTTGCCTGTTGACGGTATGACGAAAATTGAATACATAAAAATATTAGAGAAAAGAGTGTTCTCTCACAGATCCAGAAACACAAAGAACTCATCTTCCAACAGGATCCTGCTCCATGTTACACATAAAAAAGCGAAATATCTCCTCAAAAATCACAACATCCAATTGCTTCATTGGCCAGGTAACTCTCCTGACCCAATAGACAATTTGTGGGCATAGTACACAAAGAAACTTGGAAAATGAAACTGTCATACGAAGGATAACTTAATACAGTCCATTATAAACGTATGGTTTAGAGATGCAGAAATAAGAAAAATGTGTTCTATGTAGGTAGATTCCATGCCTAAACGAATTAATGAATTTATTAGGAACAGAGGAGGTAGCTCATATAACGTATTAGGTAAAGTTGGAGTTTAATTTTTGTTCTTAATTTCTTGCAAAATTAAAAGTTTTCTTTAAAATGTGAGTGCTCGGATTAATTTGTTCGCTACTTTATATCAAAAAGGCGAGATCAACTTTTAGTTGGTTGATGGCTGTACAGAGAAAAGTAATCTGTCAACCACTGGCGCTTATCAAAATAAAGTTGTACTTTTACTATGCGGTAGTATATGTTTCTTCAACCATATTAATGTCTTGATCGTAACTTGAGGTTAAGAGAGATGAATTTTAAAGAATCAGAATGGAAGCTTTTTTTTCGTGATATTAATCGATGTGAAGTTTGAAAGTTATTCTTTTATACATCAGAAAGGGGCTATTTAGGTTTTGCTTTTTTTCAGGCTTTTACGCTTGTCAGCAACTGCCTGTTCTCAGATTTCATTCAATACGATTTTTATAATCCTCATCCTGTAAGCCTCTTTTCTCTATTGCTCTCATAATGGTGCCTCTCCACGTAGCCTTTCTCTTTTTATTCTTTTAGAGAGTGAACAACTCATAATTCTTAATGGTTACTATTCTTCTCTCATTCTCTAGACGTGTCCATACCATTTATATCATTTGAAAGCACGAGCCTCAATTCTCTTCTTGCAAAAATTATTGGGACAACTGTGTTTCACAAATTTCATATTTGGTCTCCGGAGGAAGGTTGTCAGATTATGGGATATTACTAAGTCATAGTACTAATGTTCAACCGTCTGTGAGTGGGATTCATATAAACATTATCGAAAATCCACAAAGAATTCTTACCTTTGTCTGAGAAACAGAATCATTGTTCATCTTTGTGATTGACAATTTCTTTTAAAAGCGTTGTTTTGAAGCATTATTAAGATTAATATCCCTAATAATTTAGGAAGGATGTGCATGCAAATACACGGGTCAACGATTAACCTCGGTAGCTGTTCTCTTGAATTAATTGAGTGTAGTTTCGCGATTGACATTAACAACGTACCAGGCAACTACAGTATCGCTAGACTTTAAGCAATTAAACTAATGAGCTCTTGATGCAACAGCTGGAATATTTCAAGAGAAAAGCTTCGTTTTCCTCATTAAGTTTTCAAATCTCACGCAGCTTCACATTCGAAGTTCGCTTTCTTGAATACGTCGGGCATTACCTTAGTTGAAGGTGTTAATTAAGCACCAGCGTCCACGCACACACACATTTGTAAGCTATTCGTTGACAAAATCAACAACAAACTGAAGCGTCTCTAATGGATTTGACTATAACTTAGCGCCCATTAAACTATCGCTGTGTACGAGATTACTGTTTCTCTCAAATACTTTTCCGATTTGGAAGGTTCGTTTATTTCACTTTTCATTTCTCTTCATGTCAAGAAGCCACATCTCTATTACCGGTTCTAATTTCTCTCGCAGAACTCCGACCTGACATCTGAAAATCGGCATTTTCTTTCTATACAGCTTTATAACATTACTATGTGGCGATGTAATATAAGAACATTGAACTCTATGTTTATTAACGCGAACAGATTTTGTGAAATGAAAGTGATCACGTTACTCAGTCTCATGCGGAAAGACTATTCCCCCCCCCCTTCCTGAAACGAGCTGTTGCGTGCTTCTGCTTTAGTACAAAGTTGGTAATGTATGTTCAAGTATGCGTATATTCTGCGTATTAGTGTGTGTGTGTGCTAAGTACACAATAACGCTCAGTTTTGTTAATACCAATTATTACCTTTATAGCAGCAATATATTTATCGGTGGTTAGTAGATGAATAAACCACTTCGTCTCATGCTAAGAGCAGGCTACGGTTTAAGTATGGTTGTTTGCCAGTGTTTTAGCTAGAAAATTTTCGTTTTCCTCGTTCAGTATAACACGACAACTGTGCTTAGGATATTATATCTGAAAAGAAATTATATTTTTTTTGCTTTCAATATGCTACTCTAGAATAAGCAAACGAAACATGCGCGTGAAGTATCTTCATGACTAAGGTATTTGTAATGCAGAACAGCGAACTCCGTCCTTTGTATCTCGTGATGACAAGAAGTACTATTCTTCACAAGATGTATGTATTGCCATACATTATGAAGAGACTCTTTTTATAGATTAGTTTTGACCATTAGTGAGATTTCAGGAATGGGAGGTAAACCCATGGAGATAATGAGAGTTATGTCGATGGCAGAAGATTCTTCAGGTGCAGTAAAATAGAATGACAAGCAGAACGTAATTTCTTGACAAGAATAACCTACGTTACTTTCATGTTCATAGTTAAGGAAGAACACTTCGGAATCCCAATACGAGAATTTTTCTTCTTCTTTTTTTTTTTTTCAAAATTACACTGTTCCGCTTTATTTATCACTTTCATTAAGAACCTATGTCCGCGCGGTTAGCCTAGTGGTTACGCGTTTCTCAACTGACGACTTTGACGTGAGGAGCTTAAGGATTTTCCTCAACCATAGCCAAGTTAGCCGGTCTTGGACGTGGTCAGCAGGGTTATTCCCCAGTTTATCCTGGGGTTTTTTCTCCCGCAAAGCATGCAAACCGGCCCCGTGAACACTCGCATGGAATGACATGGAATACTACCGGGAATAAGGAGCAACCAACCTATTCCGCGGGATTATCGGTTACGGAAGCTTACGCGGTAAAATGTGTAGGGCTGCTTGAAAGCGTAACGTACAATGATTAAGAACCTGATTAGGAGTATGGAGAAAAAAGTAGTGAAAAAGTATTTTTATTATCGTTTTAACGTACCGCAGCTTGCATTCTTTCAATATTATCATAGTTTATTCAGATAAATTTTTCTACATATGTAGCAACTGAGAACTGTCTACTCAGTTGTGTTTTCTGCCAAAATCTTGTCACCAAGTTTATTTAATTTTAGTAAAGAGAATGAAAGTGGGATTGATTAGGAAATTACTGCTGAAGAGGATAAGGCCATAATAAATAAGGTATCTGATCAGGTTTAATTTAATCAAGATCAGACGCATGCTCATCAAACTATCATCTCATGGATTGTATTTTATTCTTCTCAGCTGGATTACAGCCTTCCTTTTTAGTTCACTACATGTTTTGATAAATGTCTCACTTTTTTGTTGATCAGATTCCCTCATTAGTACCAATGTAACCCAAGGCTCATTGCATTAACCTCTCTCTCTCTCTCTCTGGATTCATCCTGTACATAAATCACCCCCTTTCAGCGATCAGAAATATTATCCATAGCCTTGCTAGTGACAATACACCCCATTCTTCATTGGGCAATCCGCATTATGCAAGCTGGGGCAAGAAGAGCATTCTGAACTTCAGTGCTATCGAAACGCACTCCTGTCTTATTTATCCCAAGAAAAATCCAAAAACCTTCCTAAAATACTTTATACCATTCAGAAGATGGCAATCTGGTTAATTTATGATTTTTCTATCTCTTTCTGGCCAATTCATTCTACTCATTCTCTCACAGACGTTTCCGCCTTATTCCTTTTCTATTTTCAAGAGCAAAGTTCAACTGAACTTGTTATCACTTCCCTGCACACACACACACACACACACACACACACACACACACACACACACACACACACACACACACACACACACACACACACACACACACACACACACACACACACACACACACACACACACACACACACACACACACACACACACACACACACACACACACACACAGTTCATTCTCTAATTTCTCTTTCATTAGGTCTACAGCTATCCTTTAGAACATCTCTCATTCTGTTTTCCCTCAAAGGCAGAATGAGGGAACAAATCAATAGGTTCCTGCTTTCCTCTTAACCTCTTGTCTCCATACTGCACTGCCGTGCTGTAGCATTTGCAACCTTTCGCGTATGTTGGATTCCTCTAGTTTACGTGCCAGAAATCCTGCTAGCTGTATGAGACTAGCTAACTCATCTTCAGTTGAAAAGCAATTATTAAGCTCCCTTTCGTACTAATCCGAAATGAAAGACAGATCATTTCAACAAAGCCAAATGTTGTATTTCCTGGATGTTCTGCTGCCGAGTAGAGCTGACGAGCTCAGGGAAACGTTCTTTGATTGTGGGCATTAGTGATTTAGATCGGTGGTTTCGCTATTTTTAAAGCACATACAGGGTGTTCGGGATAAATTTGACAGTTTCGTAAGGAAAAAGAAAATCTTCTTTGTATCTATTAAATTTAATGAATTGACAAAAAAACATTACAGGCAGAGTTAATTACAATACTATCAACAAGATTTACTCAAAATAACCACCATTAGCATCGATCACAGCTTCAATTCTGCTTCGGAACCTCGAACAAGCTGATGCTACAGTCTCCCTGGGAAGGGCCGCAAAAACTGTTTTAATTTTATCCATTAACTGGGCTTTTGTATTACTGGAAGTGCGATTGGTGTCTTTTTCAACTGCGCCCCATACAAAATAATCCATGGGGTTAAGGTCTGGGGAGTTTGGAGGCCAAACATTTGGACTGGTGAAGTCGTAGAAATTTTCAGACAACCATTTTTGACTTTTCCCAGAGGTGTGGCAAGGGGCCGAATCCTGCTGCCATACATACGGCCTACCATTGGCTACCCTTGTTATCCAGGGCTTGACTACAGTTAGCAACTCCACGAACAAAGCCCGAATTCCAATGCCAGGGTTCTTCAACACCTGTTCCTGCAGATTTGCGAGGAATTCTGCTGTACGAACGCAATCAGATCGTCTGCTAGGGATCTTTCTTCTTGCTACATCCTCGTAGTCACCATTGCAAGTCTCTAGTTCATGCCTGATTGTTTTTACTGTATTCAGGGAGCATTGGGCAGCAGTCGTAATATCCTTATTTTGATGGCGGGCACGAATCATCATGATACAAGTTATTCTCTTCCATGATTCAGGTGGGTTCCAGCTATCCATCCTTTCTGACATCTTGTATATGAATGAAGAAGGGTCCAAACTTTTAAATGAAGAGAAGTGTGTGTTAATACATGTAACTTACGGAAAAATATAATTAATTATAAATATGTCAAATTTATCCCGAACACCCTGTACTTATTTTAATTACCTCCTATTTTATATGAGCAGTGAACATACTTCTATGGAAATATTACGGTACAAATTCGATTTTTATGTTTTATTCTGCGTACTAAATAAGTTCAATCAAATAAATTACATTTTAAAAATACAGTGAAAATATAAAGCAGAAAATAGTAAAATAAGAAGAAAAACGGAAGCCTTCTGAAGATCAGTACTTTAATGGTATGCATGATAATTTTTAATAGCTGCCATTCTACTGATGATTTTCACTCTCCTCCTGAGGAGGTTACTTGCATGCTCTGTTTGCCTAGAAGTTAATTTTGTATTTTTTCACCAACCATCCTCCATAGCAAGGTGGTTTTGCATTGCTATGGAAGACGGTTGGTGGTTTGGAATGACGCACAAAACAAAGCAGCAAAAGGCAATGAGGTTATTGCACAATTTCTGTAAACATGTTTAACTTAACGAATTGGAAAGTAGGCTACGACAATTAATTAAACTTAATACTAATTTTACTTAAGCAGTTTTTTATTAGCAGAAAATTTTCGTTATACTGTGAAGGGAATCTTTAGTAAGACTTTCGTTTCTGTTTTAGTTGTTTAATTTGAAAGTCACACTGAAGATACCCTTGATACTGTGGTGAAAATTCTATGCTAATAAAAATGCGCAAGTAAAAGTCTTATTAAGTTTAATTATTAATTGTGCTTGTTCTTCTAGGTATGTCTCATTTACCATAAGAAACCGAGTTCTTGGTCAAGAAAACCCTATCACCTCCGGATGAATTAGAGTGAATATTCTGGCATTTTTTCTTCAAATTTTGAAGAACCTGTGTTATCCAGGTTTGAAGGGTTTTTTAAAAGGAAATCCGGTTTTACAACCATAATGAAGCAAACTAATCAGATGAACTCACCTAATTTGCATGCAAAAATATATATTAAGGCATAAAATTATCCAGTAGCTTTTCTTAAAATTATGATTATGCAAGCCAAAGATACAAAGCGGAAAGTGGGCCTTAAGAGACTGTAAGTATTGCGGATGGATATTATTATTATTAAAAATTCTTGTTCAATGCCATAGAGAACTCTCTCTCTCTCTCTCTCTCTCTCTCTCTTTCAAATGTATTTTTTATTCCTCAGTAGTACTGATTTAGCTCTAACATTTTTATATATTGGTAGATATACAAAACTATATAATCGAAGAGTGTAGACGAAGTCTACACTCTTCCTAATCGCCGGTAAGTGCATTCATACAATTAAAACGTACACTACTTAATGTAGTTTTAAATCTGTTTTAAATCTGTTTTAAATACAGTTCCTTGCATTCTTTGGGAAATATTCAGAGCAATTTTAAAGAACATCTTTTATTTATTTAGTTTTTAAAATAATGTTTTGCTGTATACCTGCAATCAGAACTTCTGGTGAAGTTCTGATTATAAATGATTACATATACAAATGAAGACGCTTTATTTACTACTACATGAAAATAATTTTCATATAAAGAAATAAATCTACGCTTTTTTGTTGTTCCAGCGCCCAATCCGAAATTAATTCGTTCTTTAAGGTTTCACACTTCTGCGGAAGATTGCGCAAAGAATAGAAAAGAAAAAAAACGGACAGGTAGCAGCAGCAGCAGCAGCACATTCACCGATTCTCTTAGGACCGACAATGACCCAGCATCTGCATTCCTCCATCTCCATTTATCTGGACTAATGGGTTTCCTTTAACGTAATCAACTGCTCCTAATTTGGCGCGCTTTCTGTATAAAGAAATTGAATGGCACGAAGAACAAAGACAGAGAGGAACAAGCATGTTTTACCAACAGCATGAAAAGTATGGAAGCGACTAAGCTGGAAAACAAAGGAAAAAAAGCATCGGCATGTCAAAAAAATAAGATTGCTTTTTTTAATGACGTAATTTTTGTTTCAGTCCTGTTTTTAAAATAGCTTCCTCCTGCAAGAAAGGAAGTATGAACAAATGAAGATCGAAGGGTATCAGAGAAAATGATCAAAAGAATTCGAGTAAAAATAATAGATAATCACGAAACCCTACTCTAGAACTAAATATTGTATTTTATCAAGACACTTCAAGACTTCGTTGAGGAGGATGGTGGTCTGACTTTGGATTAAAGTTATCTACCTACTGTATCTAAAGATATTCATAGCCCTGCTGAGTAATTTGAACCCAGGGAAATAGAGAGCAGAAACGTTAATCATTTGGCAAAATAGGGAGGTGCAGCAAACAGCAGATGTAATAAATGCTCTATATAATAAAAGTATGATTCTACTCGTGTTACGTTATGTACAATTAATGTAATAATATTAAATACAGACATATTTTTTCTGTACGTGTTTATTTTTATGGTTCATTATGTTTGTTATAATGAGCAATTTTGATCGTTTTAGAGACAATTTAATATCTACATCTACTAATGTAAGGTAGTCGTTTGCGCAGATTTCAACACAACCTGTGTTATTAATGGTGAACTCAAGTTAACATGTAATAATGCAAGGCCCTTAATCCTACTTGAGACCAAACAAGTTTAATAACTTTCAGCAAGTATTCCTCTTTACGTTTGTTTTTCCAGCACTATCATTTTAATGTCCAATAATCATTAATCGTAATGGATTGATTTTCTACTTTTTTTTAATCAAAGTGCTTCATGCAAATAAATGATTAAATCTATTAATAATATAAGTATATTAAAATAAACTGGAATTGGACAGTGGCGAGTTGTGCATGATATGTTGAGATTCAACTCTTTTGTTTACTTTTACAAACGCCCCGTTTATTTAAAGGGTTCATTAAAACACGTTCGAAGTATGAATTCCCGTAGTTATCAAATTCCTGCAAAAAAGCTTTCTCTTCAGAATTGTTTAGAAATTGTGAACACGATTAATGTATGTGTTAACGTAATTGAAATGCAGTATAAAAGATAACAGGGAATAAACTTAATTATGTTATTTGCGATTTAATTTTAAAATATCTTTTGAATTTCCAGAAATTTATAATGAGCATATGTTATAACCAGATACTTTCCGACCGTCTTCTGGATTCTCATAGTTCTTCTATGTGTGTGCGTGCTTGCGTACGTGAAGCATGTGTCTCCAATCGAATTTTGCGCTGAAATGTTTGGGCCAAATTAATCTAATGAAGAATATTACTTATAAGAAATGGTCTCATAAATAAAATACGGCTGACTGCACACAGCTTTAATCTGGAAAAATGATTACGGGTGAAAGGGGTTTCTCGTGTTAATCATGCGGAAGGGATCAACAACGTTGACCAGAACCTACCCGAAGTATGAGACGTGTTAGCGGAAGTGCAAGGAAGTTGTGGCGATCGAAGTAGAGGCATATACGGGAGATGTGTGGAACAGAATCCTAGGTTTTAACGCTTCGACCGCCTGGTTAATGCTGAAAGCAGCATCGGTTTGGATCACAACGCAAAAGTAACACGGCGACGTGAGAAAGAAGACTGGTGGAAAATCTAAGATTTATTCAAACATTATTCACTTTTTACCTTAGAAGGAATTTGATTTGAAATCATAGAACAAATTCTTTTCATTACTTACGAAGAATGCAGATCTAAGCTCCCAATATATTATTATTATTATATTTGTGTGTTTAGATACTATACATCTTTATATACTACATTCTCTTAATGTGTAATATATTAAAATAATGTGTAATATTAAAAGGTGTAGTATTGTTAAAATAAAAATGAAGTATAAATAGTGTAGAAATTAAAATAAAATAAAATAAAAAAAGAAATAGGAAAATGAAAACTGAAAAAACTTAATCGTTAATGAGTAACAAGAATAGAGAGAAAAATGCAAAGATTTCTATTTTCTTACAAAAATATTTACCTCCAACATATTGTAATCTGTGAACTAAGAGGTATTTCTTCAGGTAGTAATGGGAATCTGCGAGAAGATGCAGACTAGATCATGGGGCTTAGACTTAGGCTCAGAGGAGTAAGCAATCACATCGGTAGTCTGAAGAGTAATTTTGTAGAAGTATTCGAGAGTAGTTTATAGAAAATCTCTTGGAAGTTTCAAGTTGAATTTCTTCGTTTTAATCATTAAGAACAGACTAGCTTCTTGACTGAATCCGTGAATTTTTTTTTTTTTTCTTTAATGTTGTTACTGATAGAATTGTTAACATTGATTAGACCGTACAATCTTCTGTCTTGTAGTTCTGAGAATTATAGTTCTTAATTTATCTCCTGAAGAATCGCATAATTTAATGTTAGATAACATGGTGTCTCTGTTTGTCAGTCACCTTTCATTATCCTTTTGGCCTTTTATCAGCGTAGAACAATTGTAACGAGAATCATCTGACCAATTGAGTCGTTTCACACTCCTCAGGTACGCAGTGTAGCTGATTTTAGTTCAATCTATCGAATGAGGTATCCTCACTCGATAGATGAGGCGTATCATACCTACACCAATATATATGGTGATTGAATTGGTGAGAAAGGAATATTTTTACTTTAAAAGTTAGCAATACAGTATGTGTTACATAAGACTAACCACTTTATCCTTAAATTACGGTTCAGAAAATTAAAAATACACGGTAGATCTTCAACGGCCAGTAAGTACCGTGATTATTATTATTATTATTATTATTATTATTATTATTATTATTATTATTATTATTATTATTATTATTATTATTAAGGTGCTGAATATATTACAAAATAGTAATGACATATCATTTCCGAAACATATAGATTAAGAAACACAACCTTAAAAATATAGTACGTAATAGATAGAGCCAATAAATAGGGAATGGTGCTCATTACACACACTAGTCGTCCCTCCTGTTAGACTTTCAGTTCACAGAAGCTTATCAGATGGACTGAACATCAAACTTTTAAGTAGTCTTCACCGATATCATTTCATTAAGATGTTCTGTAGAAGGTGCACTGGACTATTTGATTTGAAACCAGTAAGCAACTATAGAAAATTGATCGGTCTACTTTACCTGATGCTGAACTAATATGTTTAAGAACCTATTTTTCAGTCACGCAAGAAAATGAAAGAGAGAGAAAAACCAGGTAAGCATCAATCTTTAGCTTCTTTACATCCTTTTAATGAAACTTTTCCGAGGTTACTGTTTTAAAGGCTAGAAAAGCATAAACTGGAACAGGGATAGTAAACTGCAACATTGGAAGAAATGGGTGTATGGAAGTCTTAGATTGAAATCACGAAAAGTGCATTTTATAAACACTGATGGATACATTAAATTCGTTAGCAAAAATGCATTGAAACACTTCCTTTTCTATGTGTGTCTGAGAATAGAATATGTAAATAGGAGTTTATGTAAATATAAAGGAGTCTTCTAAGCTAGGCACTTTAGAGTGTATCTCTGCGCCAGGTATGGTGTTCACACGGGCATAATTACATGCAAAACTATCAAAAGTAACATAAATCTATACGGATTTAAAGAAAAGAAAGGGGGAAATCGAGAGATTAATGGATATTTTTATTATATGTTCAAAAAAAAATTTATTATATATGCAAACAGTCATAAAATCATTATCAGTTTTTTGTCCCTTAATCTTTAAAGCTGCATTATTTATTTATTTATTGTATATATCCACTTACAAGGCGACGGGATGTATAAAACGATGAATATTTTTAACATACTTTAAAATATCCAGAATAGTTTGTATAAATACTTATTTTGTGCCGTACTCGCCTGTATAAGAAGACCACAACTTTACACGTACCTTTGAGAGCTTCATACGCAGTGCTTTAATATCATGTAGGTAATAATAATCATTTGCTGGTACTAAACAAAAAAAAATGCAGTTTCTGTAACGGTTGATTTCATTTTTTTAATCAAAGTTTGTTTATATGATGCTAAAGAGTTTGTTTAATGTGTTGGAAGAGTTCATTTTAATCCTATATTTTAATATTAAATTTTGAAAATTGTCAGGTTGGGAGCTTCCGGTGTATATAACAGGTTTTATGTTTCTTTTGTTCTTTACTTTTAGTTGTCTTAAATTCTTAATTTGTTTATTTATTATTTTTTTGTTTCGTTATTGGTTTCTTCATGTTTTAGCTATCTGATAATTACTGCTGAGCTCAATTATCGGTTCTTCATCTTCATCACATCAATTACATAGATACCATCTCGGTTTCGATAAAGTCCTGTTATAAGTACCACGTCATCCTTAACTTCAAAAAAACGAACACTTGTTTGATAAATTAATAATCTTTCATTAATATAATCCTATTCAATTAATATATTTTTAAATTCTTGAATAAAAACGGGGCTGCTTCATTACCATCAATATCTTTGCTTTTTTCAATTTAAAATATAGGAGTATCATGATTTATCACAATTTTAAGTATTCATAGATAGTAGATATTTTCAAACTGCTATTTATGGGCGATGTTTTCCCTTATGAAACAATAGATAAAATTATTGTTTATACTACTCAATGGTTATAATTCAAATGTTACATACTACTATATCAGTATGTAATGTAATACAAAAGAAATTATCGATTACCTTAAAAACAATTGGCGAGTTTTATCAGTATATTTTAATAAAATGTTCCTCACTTCGTATTATAGGGTGATCAAAATTAAAATATCCCTATTTAAGACCAAATGCGGAGAAACATTTTAGGAATACATTGTGCCTCATGCAAAAGCGATATCTGAAAGCGAAAAAAAAAAAGAAAAAAAAAGACTAGTGCCAAAATTCATTCACCACCAGGGGACGTTGTAAACACCAAATATATTGAATTTGCATATCATGCAACTCGGCATGTGCCTGGACGGTTTTAGGTAGATGGACACGGGATTTTTTCCCATCATTCTGGTGATTAATACCATCCACAGTGATGGCACTAACCTTCCGAACATGCTTTGCTCGTGGAACTGTACTACCTAAACAATTGCAATGCTGTTACTGCACTCCACAAATTTCGTAACCTGAACAAATTTCGACGAGGTTCACTATCTACATGTGCTCTGCAATGAATGAATAGTCGTTCTGAAGAATCAGGATCGTTGTGAGTTAGATCTGGCAGAGGTCGCAAAATAAACCAGTTCACAACAAGTGAATGAAATTGCTACTGCCGTTGTGGAGCAGGCCACGAATGTGGCTTACACAACTGTACGAAAGATTCTGCATTTCTACCCGTTAAAAATAACCCTGACACAAGACTGACGCCCTCAGGACTTTGAAAGTCGACTGATATTCGCTTTAACATTCCTTTTTCGAGTGGAGTCGGACGCTGCGTAACCGTGGATGATTTTGTGGGGGATACGAGGTTCATTTTCACCTGAACGGAGCTGTGAATACCACAATTGCCGGGTATGGGCTACACAAAACCAGCATGCAATCCAACAGATTCCTTTACATTCACAAATTTACTGTATGGTTCGAGTTTTACAGCTTCGTTTATCATTAGACCATTTTTCTTCTTTACGGACATTCGCCGGTCGGGTCCTGTGACCTGCTCAGTCACTGCTGAGTCGCAATACGATCATCAATTTTGTTGTAACACAGCTACAGCAACAGCGCTTGTAAATAGATTCAGTCATTATCATCCAAGATGGAGCCTATTAACATATCAATCAATCCTTATAGGAGATTCTTCTAGAACATTTTACGGAAACGCCATGCGTTTCCCACTGCATGGCCACCTCGTTCACCTGGTTTGACCCTCTGTGACTTCTGACTTTGGAGATTTCTGAAAGACAGGGTTTATCGGGATCATCCTGATAACTTGCAAGCGCTGAAATACAGCATAACGCAGCATGTGCGCAACATCAGTCCCTACGTGTGTTCAACGACAGAGCACAGTATGTTCCTTCGTTGAACACACTGTTCCAAGGATGCAGTTTGTGGCCTACGAGGAAGGGTAGCACATTGAACAGCGAATACATAATGGGAATGAATAAACATGTATTATTTATGCTTGTGTCGTTTTTCTCCTTCTTACACACACAGAAAAATCACTACATTCGGTACATCACACAGCGCTCCTAGCGGTGATTTTCGGAACTACCTTTCTTCCTCTAAGATATCGCTTCCCCATGACGCACAATGTATTCCTGCAAAGTTTCACAGTTCAGCCCAAGCACACTATATCTCACTCACTTTCTTTTTTTATTCTGTTTTTCTACTTATTTTTCTTTGTAATCTCGGTCTCCTATCTCCCCTTTCGTTCCATCATTTCGGTTAAATTACTAAACATAAACTATACAATATACTTGCGTGAATGCATAGCATAGTCACGAGAAGCAGTCACGGTAGTTATGCATATTATCTGTACAGCTAAAATCTGGCTGCTCCACTTGGATTAGCAGTCATGTAAAATTAAGTATTAATTAATTTTTAGGCGTTTCCCTCTAAACGACATGTTTCAATATTAATAATGCATTTCTTTGGTCAGGAATATCTTTCATATGTCGACAGCTTCTTCCACCCTATACCAAGATTTCAAAGTGCTTTCTATAGATAACTTTCTATTGCCCTCCACCCAAGTATTTTGCTATGGGAATTTCATAGGAATTAGTTCAAAAATACTGTCACTGTTTATATACCGAAAAGACGCAACTTGGAGAAATGGAGAACAAAAATGCTCTTCACATTAGTCTGGTGCATCTAAGTCTGTTTACTAGATATTGCTGATCCTTCAGAATAACTGTGTAGGACAGTGGGGATATGACTGATGATTTATTGTTGTACAGAGAAGCGGGTTAGAGTTTATTTGGTAGGCATCTGCAAACTCTGAGAAAATTCACGTATACGTTTAACTGCCGATAAACGAATTATGTTTAGGTCAAAGAAAAAAACAAAATGTTTAATTATGATGTCCAGAATCCTCATAATCTCATAGGCTTTAAGGGACAAAATCTCTTTGAAGCTGGTGATTACTGACCCATGAAATACAATATGATATCCGAAGTAGTACTTGCTGTTTTAAAAATAGATACGTGATACTCGTAGCCGCAGAAATATCGCTTATATTATAATATGACTTACTGATTATATTCATATCCTCTGCTACCTGATATATGCAAGCAGAACTTACTGTACCATAGATATATAACGTCATATCAATTAATCTACTAACACTATCTAAACATACGCTGATTCAAAATCAGTGTATTTTTAAAATCTATTTAAAAGCAAAATGTACTGGTTGCCTTAGAAAAACACAAAACACAAGGAAGACATTTACGTAATATAATTTATGTAATCATGCGGTCTCATCTCAGTTAGAAATTCAAGAGTTAAGTCAATTTCTTTAACACATGAGATAAAAGCTAGCTTAACCAGTGTATCAAGAACCGATTAGTTTAATTAGTATACAGTATATTGCTTTTGCACAATATACCGGAACATTTTGGAAATATAATGATTTCTGAACTATCTAGACGCTTATTTTATTTTTTTAAGATTGAATTAATGCTTTTAATATTTCACTAGGAATTATCACTGATTTCTGTGTAATTCCTTTTCGTTAATTTTCCTTTTTTTTTTTTTTTTTTAGCCCATAAGAACACTGTTAGAATTACGTTTTTTTCTTGATAATTTGGTTCCCCACCATCTTTAACAACAAACAGACTTTAACACCTTGCTTTTTGTCTTTGAAACATAACATAGATAATTAAAAAAAAACAAGATAAAAGGATAAAAACTTAAAACGGACAAATTATTTTTAAGTTTTACTTTTTTTCATATGCATTAAGTTATTTCTTTCTTAGAAGTAATAAAAAGCATAATCTTTTGAACAACTTTCTCCATTCAGTTTGAATAACATACGGGACTTCTCAATGATAATCATAAAACAATGAAAACAAATTCTCTCAATCAGCTCCGAACTCATCTGAGAAGAACAACTTTGTGAAAATAATATCAGATGTGATATAGAAATACCAAAAATGTAATTTAAAATATAAATTCTCATAAACCGAGATTTTTTTTTTTTTTTTCAAAATCTTGGCTCCAGTCAGACGATACTCACATAAGCTCTTTATCGAAATCCGAAAGATAATTTGTTTTTCCCATTGTGATCAATACTATTGCGATACTGACCAGCAGCATTCTTAAATAGTCGCCTAACACACGTGACCAAGTATTTTGGACGTAAGCTGCGTCAGTGATGTTTACTTACTATTACCTATTATTTTATTATTACATCTGCACACAGGTTTCTACTTCAGTGGTGGATATGTGTATGATGCATACTCTCCTCTGCCATTGACCACATCGCATTATGCAATTACAAAAATCATAAAGGTAAAATGACGAGTACAAAAAATGAGAAAGACAGAAACAAAAGAAAACAGAAGAGGAGGAGATGAATGAGCAGAGTATATTAAAAGAACTGCGCTAAAACAAACAAAAAAAAACAAAACAAATGCCACCTTATGTTTCTTCAATACAAGAGTGTATGATTTGTCCAAATTATTCATCTTTGATTTATAGAAAAACATAAATCCTCACTTTGTTATTCGCAACTTACTAATGCAGGTGTACCAGTAGTTTAAATTTGTAAAATCATCAGCTGACAGCAGTGAGTTGCTTTGCTATTCCGTATATTATAAACGCACTTTCATGGGTACATCGATTACAGTTTGATTCAGGGTAACAAAGCGATCGTATTAAGGCTTCTTTCTGCAGAAGCAGATGAAGTCCTCCAATCACTGAACTGTCATGTAATAAAACGTGCCAAAATATATCCTGAATGGCTTTACGGGTACCGAAATTAGATGAAGATAATATAATATAGGTAACTTTACAATACATATCAATTTTAATAGCAAATAACTATTAAGATTGAAGCACAGAAGTAAAGAGTTCTTCGATTTCACTGAAGTAATCTTTGCAGTGTGATTATAAAATACATATTCACATTTTGAAGAAATGCAAATAACAAGAACTTATTTTTAAAATTAATAATAGTCTTCATTATGATAGTTGTATCTGAAATATTGACAACTCTTTCGGACATTACACTTCTGTATTTATGATTATTTTTATTGCATTGAATATGACGTGATCGGGATTTGATGATATCATATGATAAACATGTTTCTACTATTATTGGGGTTCAGCGAAAAGATTTACTCTGGAAATTGCTGTTGTGAGATTGGCCTTTCAACGAAGATTGAAAATCAGTACGAAGAAAATAGAGAATTTTCTTTTAAATATTTTTCATGAATGTTAGTTTTTCTATCCGATTTCTTATTTTCTAGGAATCGAAAAAAACATTCAACTATTGAATGCTTTTATAATATTTAATAGTATAAAATCATTCAGTAATATTTATTTTTTTTAAAAGATTAATTTAAGATAAATTTTCTTAAATTTAAAATTAATTTTTTAAGATTATGTAACAATTAAATATTACAAAAATAACTAAAATTTCATATGATTATGATTTTTCAATTTTTCCTTGTATTGGCCACATATATTATTTATAGGAGCGAACCCAACATTAAATTTCATAGTTGGATTATTCAAATCAAGATTTGTTAAACTGGCGCAGAAAAAAATTCACTGAATCACAGCTCTTCGTAAGAATTCATCATCTAAACGAAATTTTTTTAAAAAAATTCGTTAAAAAGAAATTAAAAAAAGAATTATTAAAAAGATATTTAAAATTTCAAAGCCAATCATTGAAAAAATGCATCGGAAGCAGTTTCATAAAACATACGTTGATTATAAGCGATCCTGATAAGGTAAATTAATAACTGTTCAATAAATTATATCATTTATATATATATATGTAGAAATTTTTTTTTACCTTGGGTATAATATACGTTAAAGATACCGAGCTATTTTATATGTACATAAATATAAACTTGGTTTTTATCCATTTCCCCAGTAAGCAAACAGACAAGTAAGTCAAGTTTGCGCCTACAAGTAGTGCAAGTCTTAGGCAACTCGTGGTAAAGGTAGAATAAACTCTGATCATTATTCTTAGTATTTATGTAGAAATATGCATTAAAGGCAAGGGCCACTACTCATACCGGTTTCGACTTTTGTATAGGTGAAGCTGGCGCTAAAAATAAGACGATCCAGAAAGATAGCCCAACTCAGCATTGGCTCTACCCAGTGGCAGGCTCACCCCACCACCAAGCAGAGCCATAATCTCAGCGGTGGCCCCACTCAGAGACAGGCAAAAACCTACCCCTAGGCAGAGCCTCTGAAATCAGAGCCAGAGTCGCACCGGTTTCGACCTTTATTGAGGGCTCATCAGTGGGAGCCAGGCTTAGAAATATCAAGGTTTAAGTAATATAAAGCTTATAAATATTTTTCCAAATAAACCTAAACTATAGTTACGATACATTGATGACGTCTTCCTTATCTGGGAACATGTTTGGAGGAACTTCAAAATTTCCTAAACTATTTAAATAATCAACATCAGAACATTAAATTCACTTCAGAACTAGATATTAACGGCGTTCTCCCCTTCTTAGATTTAAAGCTCAGTAGATCACCTGACTGTCTTAAATTTCAATTTTTCGGAAAACCACCCACACTGATAGATATTTGCATGGCTCTTCTCATCACTTCCCTCCTCAGAAACTGGGCATCATCTCCATCCTTTCCCATTGAGCAAGATGTCTCACTTCCACAGAAGAAGACCTACCAACAGAGCTTAATTTCCTGAAAAACACCTTTTTTAAATAATGGATATTCATCTCGTAACATCACTAAACGTTTGAGACCACGCCAACAACCTCGACAAGAAGATGAATCCAACCCTATTACTCATATACAGTTACCATTTTTCAGCTTCTTACCTCAGAACTATCTAAGATTATGAAGAAATTCAACATAAAGACCGACTATACTACTCTGCCAAAACTTCGTTCTTTTCTGAGTCGACCAAAGCCAAAACACAACCAACTGCATTTTCCTGGTGTTTATAAAGTTATGTGCCACTGTAGTCGACCTTATTTTGGCCAGACAGATAAATCTGTTTCATTTCGTCTTGAGGATCATAGACGTGACATCTCCTGCAGTAAAACTCGAAGAACGGCAACACCAAGATGACTGGGACCGCACACCCAATTTATATATATGTAAGGATGGATTTGAAAGATGTATTATAGAATCAAAAGAAATAGTCCTGGACCCTTCGCACTTGAACAACAATCTAAGCTACAATTTGCCCGATTCCCATAGGGCAGTAATCCAATACTGGCCCTCTAAAATTAGCTGTCACACACATTCTAGTCATGCCAACAGTAGCACACGGTCACCTATCCAAATATGACTGTTACTATTCTGTTTCTTTTTATTAAGCTAGAAAGTCCATGTTTTTTACCTTGTTATTTTTATAAGTCTTATGTTATTTCTTACTCACCTGAAGAAGCCGGAATACTGATGAAACTCTAGTAGTGATTTATTAAAGGTCTTTGTTATACTTTCTCGGGTTCTAGTGAGTTAAATTTTAATCTTATAAATCAATAAATCAATCAATCAATCAATCAATATATATATATATATATATATATATATATATATATATATATATATATATATATATATATATATATATATATATATATATATATATATATATATATATATATATATATATATATATATATATATATATACAGGGTGTTCGGGATAAATTTGACAGTTTCGTAAGGAAAAAGAAAATCTTCTTTGTATCTATTAAATTTAATGAATTGACAAAAAAACATTACAGGCAGAGTTAATTACAATACTATCAACAAGATTTACTCAAAATAACCACCATTAGCATCGATCACAGCTTCAATTCTGCTTCGGAACCTCGAACAAGCTGATGCTACAGTCTCCCTGGGAAGGGCCGCAAAAACTGTTTTAATTTTATCCATTAACTGGGCTTTTGTATTACTGGAAGTGCGATTGGTGTCTTTTTCAACTGCGCCCCATACAAAATAATCCATGGGGTTAAGGTCTGGGGAGTTTGGAGGCCAAACATTTGGACTGGTGAAGTCGTAGAAATTTTCAGACAACCATTTTTGACTTTTCCCAGAGGTGTGGCAAGGGGCCGAATCCTGCTGCCATACATACGGCCTACCATTGGCTACCCTTGTTATCCAGGGCTTGACTACAGTTAGCAACTCCACGAACAAAGCCCGAATTCCAATGCCAGGGTTCTTCAACACCTGTTCCTGCAGATTTGCGAGGAATTCTGCTGTACGAACGCAATCAGATCGTCTGCTAGGGATCTTTCTTCTTGCTACATCCTCGTAGTCACCATTGCAAGTCTCTAGTTCATGCCTGATTGTTTTTACTGTATTCAGGGAGCATTGGGCAGCAGTCGTAATATCCTTATTTTGATGGCGGGCACGAATCATCATGATACAAGTTATTCTCTTCCATGATTCAGGTGGGTTCCAGCTATCCATCCTTTCTGACATCTTGTATATGAATGAAGAAGGGTCCAAACTTTTAAATGAAGAGAAGTGTGTGTTAATACATGTAACTTACGGAAAAATATAATTAATTATAAATATATCAAATTTATCCCGAACACCCTGTATATATATATATATATATATATATACAGTATATATATATGTGATTTTTTTTCAATCAAAGGTGAGTTAACAAATCTCATGAGGTAACAGGTTTTTTTTTTTGTCAGAAACTCCTATTTTTCTCCCAATCATAGGTAAATAAGCTAAAGAAATAGCCAATGCATCTCCATTATACTGCTAGTGCGCAGTTCCTGGATTTTTGCTCAGTGGTATACTATGCAAGTGCAGTGCAGTGCACATGGTCGTTCGCAATCGAGTACTGTAACCTCCAGCGATGAGCCTTGGATTTCTAATAGGCATCCTTTAATAATAATAATAATAAAGAAAACACGCAAGAAGAAGGTATAAAGAAATACGACAATTAAGTGTTATAACTTATTTTTAATACTCAGAACTGGATCTTCTTAAGATCTAGTTCTTTCATTTATTCTCTCATTCATCCTCTTCTTCACGAAAACAGAGATGTTCGTTCCCAAACATTAAGTATTTTTTAAAGTTATTATAACCCTTTAAATACGATTTTTCTTTTAAGAACATAAAGCGTAAGTTATTGAAAAATATAAAAATAAAAGTACATATGAAAATAGAAGGAAAGTACTACAACATAGAAATTAGATATTTAAAATTTTCGTATATTTTTAGAAACAAATCGTGTTTTTTAATTTTCAGCGCATTTCGGACCGACTCATTGAGACGCATTACTCTACATTGTGCATTAAAGTCTGTTTACTGGATATTGCGCATAGTTTGTAATTATGCAGTCTCACCTCAGGTATGCAAATAAGTCGCGGTTAAAAATCGAAGAGCTAAATCCACTTATTTAACACATGCAAAAAAAGCTAGCTTAAGTAGTTTATCAAGAGCGGTTAGTTTAATTAGTATATATTCCTTTTGAGTTCTCATGATTTTTAGAAATATAATGTTTTTTTGAATGACCCAGATTGATTAATTTGTTTATTCGTTTATTGTTTTTAATAGTTTATTAAGTAATTACCAGTGATTTCTGTCAGTTCTTTCGTGAATTGTTCATTTTAAGGAATACCACAATTTTTTTCGGATTATGTTATTCTTATTTCGGTTCTCGCTACATGAAAAATAATTTCTATAAATACGTTTTAATTTTTACTTCTTTCTTATTCTACTTCTTTCTTAAGTTGTTATTTATTTTCAGGATTATCACTTTCAGGATTATCATAATCACAACTTTCAGGATTATCATAACTTTATGAGAGAAAGAAAGAGATAGAGAGAGTTTATATTTGTGAATTTTCCTAGTTTCTATCGTGTGGGAACGAGTACATTCTCTTCTATGCAGTATTAATTAATGCGTCTTAATGCATTAGGGTTCATTAATAAAGTGGGCAATAATTAATACATTTGCACTAATTATTGCCCACTTTAAATGCACATTTAATGCAATGCAAAGAGATTTCTAAATGTCAAGTTTACTGTAGAAACAGCAAAGAACAATCAACTCACATTTTTAGACATATTAATAAATAAAATAAATAATTAATTAACTTATGAGTTATTTAGTGCATTAGTTATGCAAATGCAATGCAAATTTTCTTTGTCACTGAGCAGGTCGCATTTTGCAATATGAAAAACCATAAAAGGAAAAGGATGAGTAAACGTTCATAAAGTCCATTGTTTCATTAATAACTGCAACGAAGATGGATGCGATCGATATATTAAAAGAATTACACTTATTTTTCTTCAAGACAAACGAGTATGATCTGTCCAATTACTCAACTTTAATTTATAGAAAAACATAAAGCCACAGTTTTTCTATTCGCAACTTACTAATGCTCTGTGCACTTTTGCAGGTGTACCAATAAGTTTAAATTTGTAAAATCAGCCGCTGACAGCAGCGATTTGCTTTGCAATTCCGTATATTATAAACGCACTTTCATGGGTATATCGATTGCAGCTTGATTCAGGGCACCAGAGCGATCTTATTAATATATTGGAAGGCTTCCTTCTGCAGAAGCAGACGAAGCCTTCCACTCACTGAACTGTCATGTAATAAAACATCTGACGTTTACATTAAATTTATCCTGAATGGCTTTACGGATACTGAAATTAATAAACATAATATAGTATAGGCAACTTTAACGTGCATATCAATTTTAATAGCAAATGATTATTAAGATTGAAGAACAACAGTTCTTTAATTTCATTGAAGTATTCTTCGCACTTCTCGTTTCCTTGGCCACTTATATATTAAGAGTGAACTTCATATTTTATTTCCTAGATTAGATTATTCAAATCAAGATTTGTTAAACTTGATACGCTGAAGAATTCACTAAATGATAGTGCTTCGAAAGAAAATTAAAAAAATATCATCATCGAAAGGCAATTAAAAAAAGGAATTCGTGGAAAGACAGTTTAAAAAAGCAATTAATCAAAAGATATTTAAAATTTCATCATCGAAAAAAATGCATCAGAAGAAGTTTTATAAAAAAAATCAATCGATGAAAGGATAAAGCGCAAAATGACTCGTTAATAAGTTCACGTATATTATTCATATATTTATATCACCGTTTACATATTTTTTATATTTATTTGTATTTTCCCCTCTTGACGAGAGGAATCTTTATGTGGCCTTTTTCAACTGAAGAAGTAAACAGATCTTATGAGGTAACAGGGTTTTGTCTCCTGGAAACTCAGATTTTTCAACCCGCATTTAAGCCAACTAGACAAAGAACATATGTAACGAAGGTCAATAATGATATTAGTGGACGGTTGCTGGCTTTATGTGCAGTAGTGGCGTGTTATGCATGTGGATGTATTAAGTAGTGTAGATAGTAGGTTGTGATTGAGTAGAGTAACCTCCCGGGAATAAGCCTTGGACTTCTAATAGGCGTTCCTTAATAATAATAAAGACACACAAAAAGAAGTATAAAGAAATATGAGAATAAAGAGTTATAACTTTTTTTCAATACTCAGTACTGGATCTTGTTAAAGGTCAATTCTTTCTCTACTTCATGAGAGCACAGATGTTCTCTCCTCGACATTATAGAATTTTTTTTTTTATTATTATATTCCCTCAAATGCTTATATACTTTATATCCGCTAAAATCGAAAAAAAAAAGCATATGACAGTGAAAGAAAAGTAGGACAACATAGAAATAATATTTAATTTGTTTTGTATATTTATAGAGACAAATGATGCTTTTTAATTTGTCAACGTATTTCGGAATGACTCAAAGAGATGCATTACTCCTCAGAGGTAGACGTGGAAAGTATTACAATCATTCTGAAGTATTTTTTTTTCCTGGGGATAACTAATAGACATCAAGAGCGGAAATATTTTTGTGTAGTCGATATTTATTTAAATTGTTACTAGCTGGTGTATAAACAGCAAAAAATGAAAAAAAAAATTAGACTTGCTGAAAAGACTAAGACACACATTTTTCGAAACAAACAAACAGCAATTTAAAACAAAAAGAAGTTAAAACGCATGCACATTTCTGACATGTGCATCGTTGTTGCTATCTTGCAAAAGGTTTTTGGCAAAGTTTTGTTCAGCTGGGATGCAGCTCTGAACAAGAGATTTCTAAATGTCAAGTTTACTGTAGAAATAGCAAGGAACAATCAACTCACTTTTTTAGACATATTAATAAATAAAATAAATAAATAAATAAATAAAAATGAAACAGAATGTCTCTTGAAGTTATTATAGAAAACTCAGTGATACAGGTCATACTTTTATGTCTAGTATTTCCCCAACCCCCGCCTCTCAAAAAGTTCAAATTTTAGGAAACCAAAAAACAGAGCATAATATAGAATAAAATAACAAAAATAGAACTTAACCTATACAATTAAGTCACAATTAACGGTCTCTAAAAAGCTGTACATAAATTATTTTTACGTAGAAAAGCTCTTACAGGATAAATTCGATCATTTCTTCACTACTTAGGGGTTAATCGACAAGTAGCCCTTTTTTGCTAAAGGATGTGGGCAAGAGATGAAGAAATTACGAAATACGGATGAGTGAATAGAGTAAGACGTCCAGTTGAGGACGTACTGCAAATGACGCTACAGACGACCATTAATTCAAGTTACAACGGGTGGTGTACAACAACTTCCACTCTCATTTTGAAATCTCGTGGAAATCTGAAGATAGCCATTGTCTTTCGGTTTGAAAGACCTAATTTCGCATCCCGATAAAGAACCTTTATAAGGTTTTTGGATTTTAGGTGAGTTATTGCGATTTTATATGTTGCAGAGTGTTTCTTTCCGGCAAAGAATCCATTCCGGTAAACATTCAAACCGGCCAGAGAACACAAAGAACAAAAACAGTCAAACCAGCCATAATATACTGAACATCACATCTTGCTGCTTCGGCAATGATTCAAATCAAATTAGTCTTAAAATCTCAAACTGTTTCATTTTGTAATCTCCGCAACGCAGTTGCAAACATGGCATGGCATTAGTCATTCAATTGGAAATACCTTGGTTCGAATCTCGTCTACTACTCAAGGAATCATTCCAACAGCTTTTCAGGAGAAGTAATTTAAGATATCTCATACGAATCCAGCAGGGTTGTTCTTCGGGCAGCTCGTATTTTTAATCAGTTTTTCAACAGACAAACAGCCAGTGAATACACGCAAATAAGAGTCATAATACTCTGGCTTCATAACCTTAGTTATTTCTGTTGAATTTCCAACCAAACCAAACCTTTCTCGTTGCTTCAAAAAAAATGGTCTTGCAGTTACAAGCCGAAACTAGTCGTGTTTTTATATTAAAACCTTTTTACTTACATTTCGGTTCTAGTCATTCAATTCGTTTTAAAAAATATGTATGTTAACCGAGTTAATGATCATTCTTTCATATATATATATATATATTACAACACAAATTCTTTCCATGCCTAACTGACCCACTCGGAGCACAGTAACCGAAGGTACTGGGTGATTAGGTAAGGGCGTGTCCGAGTAACGAATCACATAAGCCTGCTATCTCACGATATCATTATTAATTTCAATTATATTCAGAAAGAGTGGTTAAAAATAGCAAATACTTACAATGAATAAAAAAAAAGGTCTTTGATCTGTGCGTTTCGTGAACATTGTTATGTTAAATTGAACTACTACTGCCACGTGTACCATTCTATCCTTTCTCGTTGTCAACCACGTTATTTTAATCTGCTGTTTATTAAATGCGCTTTTGTTCTTAGCCTTTGTATCAGAAAAGCTATTACACACTTACTGGAAAATAAGACGTGTATAGTTTGATTTCGACAAGCAGTTTATTAAAAGAAAGTTTCATTCACCAGACAATGAACAGCATATAAGCTTGGAGCGAGTGTGCTTTGTCATCCTTACAATAGCAGAAGTTACAGAGGTTTTCATTACCAGTGGGAAGGAGAAAAAAAATGCAGACGCTCCACGAAATCTGGTTACTTAGAGTTTTTTGCATCGAGTGATAGATAAAATCAGATAATAGTTGCATGAAACGAAATTAATAAAAGGAACGAGACAGGTGACTGGAGTTGTACTTTTATCATTTCTTTGAGAGCTAGGAAAAATGCATATCACTTGTTTGTAATATGTGAATCAGAAGTCTCTTTTTTAGTATCATGTTATCATGATATGTAAGTAAGCGATTGAAAATCGGTATAAGAGTGGATTTGTTAAGAATGCTTAGAATAAAATTGCGAATAAAAAAAATCTGTCTTTCTGAGGGATCTGAAGTGTGCACATGCTTAGAAAGCTCAGCAATGAGTAAAACTTTATTTTTTTATCATGCAAGATTCAGAATTATACGTGCTACCGCTACGGAGAAGACAGATAGAAAGTGAGAGAGAGAAAGAGAGAGAGAGAGAGAGAGAGAGAGTTTATTACTGAACAGAAATATAATATATCTTATCTTGAGAGATTCCTTAAATATAAATGCAAGAGAAGTTATACACTTTTCTTTTTAGATTCTAATATTCTTTAATTTCAGATAAAGAAAGGAACTGAACTGTGTTGTGTAGTATAGGCTTTTAAAATAACTCTTTAAAATATTAAGAGTAATAACGATTGAAGAACGTGTTGAGATTTGAAACATTGTCTCTGTGAACAAAAGATACGCTTTGAGTTGTGGAAATGTTTTATCCACTAAATTACATTTAAGCGAAAAGACAGATAAACGAAAGCATTTGATTTATATAATTCTATAGATTGTACTGTTGCGATGGAAGGAGATTGTTTCATTCCAAGGAAATAGCAGGGATGAATAAATTGTGATATTCAGTTATAATGTTGACTGGGGGATGGGAAATCATTTGCCACTTGTGTATTTGCAGATTTTATGAAGAGCCGCAGAATGACAAATCTGAGCTTCAGATCTGTAATTCCCTTAATTCTGTAATTCATTTAGTAGAGCTCAGGAAAATTAAGGAAATTTATGAGCATGTTTCTAAATGCGGGAACAATACTCCGTATAGAGTGAAATGAATTTATTTTAAAGAAATTGTTAGATGACAACACCGCTTTGCATATACAATATATTTAAGCCAAATAGACTCGATTTTATCGATACTAGAATTGAATTTAAATCTGTTGAAATAACGAAGCTAACTAGATTATCTATTTCATCAGAGAATGGTTTGTAGCTACTGCCATATGGTTCTATAGCAAACTATGTTCCGTAATCTGGTAAAGAACAAATGACAAGGCCTATAGGGCGATCTGATTAGTAAGGATAAAAAAATGGAATTCTCAGCTATTTCTCCTCATAGTCATAAAAATGTTTTATGAGGTATTCAAAACGAAAACTGTTCCTCATGAATTTAAAACGGAAAAGTTGAAACAGATATCTTTATTTCACTTTTTGGGATTTTGATGATTTCTTTGAAACTTTTACAGATTCAGTATAAACACTGATGGAGGATAAGAATCTTGATTTCAGCTGGTTGTATTCTTTAGTTTACTTGGATTACGTATACGAAAATTGATGAAAATTTAGCATTGAGTGAGGAATATACGGTTCGATTGTGGACTGCCTCTTAAACTGCATGATTCTGGCAATCTTTCGTCATCGTACACCAGCAATCCGTCTCTATCCATAGGAATGCCTTTGACTGCAATCTAAATGTCGCGTGTTTGGTTGCTGGACCATTCCACCTGCACTTTGAGCATTACTATGTGTGCATATCTCTGCAAACTATGTAAGAATGTTTAGTAAACTGGCATTTCTGTTATGCTATGATGTACTGTACATTATCACTAGAGTTAGAAACATGAGATTTTGACACATTTAATATTATTTTTATATAACTTTTAATATTAACAGACAGTCCACAAGCAAAGAAGGGATGTTCGATTGAGAAGTTGAATTATATTGCGTTACATTAGTGAATGCAAACTTTGTATTGATCTTAAATTACTATTGTAAAGAATTCCATTTTAAAAGAACTTAGTTTGATTATGCGAGACCAACTTAGATTTTGGATTAAAGATTGCTAGCTAATAAATAAATCTATAACCAACAGCTGTGAATTATTTGAAAGCAACTTAGGCCTAATTAAATTTCAGCATTCTTCAAAAATTAAAAAAAAAAAAGGACTGTTTCTTAATGCTTCCAGGCAATGATAAACATTTCGTGCGTCACCAAGTCTAGGCTGCTACCATCTCTAAAACACGCAGTCCTGTTAATGGCTACCTGCAAGACTCGAGTGGTTGTTTTAGCAACTTTCTAGTTGTAAATGACACATGGCACGATGTGAAATTTGTCATATTTATATCTAGGCAGTTATTGACAAAGGGCGGAGAAGGCTGAAAATGTCAGAAGTCACATTACTTGAATGAAACAGAAGAAAGAAAAAATGATGAATGATGTGCAATGGAAACAAAAGATATGAAGCGAAGATTTCTCACTTCTCTGTGAGAAACAAACTTCACGAAGGCGACATCAAGCATTGTAAAGAATCCATAAACAGTGGTTGCTATTGATGGATCAGCAACTAAAACTAAACAAAGAGAGCGACGATAGCGACAGTCGTTCTGTCATAGCAGTTCTCACTGACACGAACACAGGAAGAAAGTTCCTATCACTGTCGTTGTTGCAAGAAAACAGTTTTGTCGCGCAGAAATCGGAAATATCAGTTAATTACTTAAATTCCTCAAACATTTAACTAGCATTTCATAGGATTTGACTACTGTTTTGCTAGATTAATTTTAACTTTGTGCAGAAACTAAACGATAAATAAACGACCTGGCTTGTCATGTTGCAGTATAGCAGCTTAATATCCGAATACACCAATGACATTTCAACTTTTTACGTAATTACATAAATCTACATAATCTATTCGGTTTGACTTTTTTGTTTTGTTTCATTAGTTTGATAAAGAGCGTTAAGCTTAAATCCTGATCGAGATGAAATTTTTTCTAATAATTTTTCACTTGAAGATAAGCTATCTAGCATTAAAGGGATGTGGTAAAAGTTTTATTCCAGCGAGAACTACTCTCAAGTTATTTTCTCGCAAAGCAAAGATTAAAAACGAACGTTATAAAGTGTTGTCTACATCGAGGTAATTAAAGATTGCCTAATCTTTTTATATATGTCCAAAATGAAGAAATTAATTTTAATTTGGAGAAAAAAAGAAGAGGAGAGAAATATTGTTCTTGAGGTTAATTGTCAAACAAAATACATGGACAACATATGTTGAATAATGTCTCCATTCTTAGAAATGTTTGATGTAGGCACCATAACTAACTCTAGGAAACTCGAAGGGCGATGTTTTATAAAATATGTATTTCCTTATGTCAATGTATCTTAAATTAAAGCAATATGTGCTATATATACTAACTATATATATATATTTTTTCATGCATGTGGGTAAGACAATGGCTCGTTTCGTTTCACCATGTCTGTTTGTTAACTGTGCCAAAATTCAATAATGTAAAAACAAAGTTTCAAGGAGAAAAAAAAAACAATCTTGCCACTTCCATACGAGTCTGGCTCACTTATTGTCAACTAAAAAAGCTCCGATAACGTTTGTCAGTTTCTAGACAGCCCGAATAGTGGCGATTAACTGAATTAGAATAGAAGAAGATATGAAATGCAATTGTAAGCAATTCTCTGGAAAACAAAGCGCGCTCATAGCAATAAAGCAACAACAAGAAAAGCAATCGTTCGATAGACAGTGTCTGTCCATTTGTAACAGAAAGCAAGACTAGACAGCAGAACATGAAATTAAGTAAATAAATAATTTGATATTGAAATATTTTAACGACACCTGTGTTTTTCTAAAAGTACCCAAATAATTTATGACCAAGAGTGGATTTTGGGGAAACGATATCATTATTCAGCTATTTTGTTTCCTTTTGAGCCTTTCAAGGATAGGAACCAAATGAAATACAGTATACATCCAAAATACAAGTCTTGAGAAAGTGAGCTGCTTTAACAAACTTGGTTATAGTCTGACTCACAAAGAAGAAGAAATTGACAATAATAAATTGAAACGTATAGTAGAACACTTAAAATAATTAATACGGGGATATACCTTATTTTAAGCATACAGGTCATTAACAACAGAAATACCTGCTTGTGGGAGAGAAGCTGCACCATCAGAGAATATGATGAACACAGCTTACATCAATAGAAATGAAATTTGTAAGAAGAATTGAATGACATACGTTATTGGACCAGATGAAAAACAAAGATAATGAATAACCAATATATATACAGTATATATATTTATATATATAGACAAAGTTGGTTACAGTAAACATAATGGACAGGACCGAATACCTCGACAGGTTCTTCGACATCCCTAGAGGAGGGAGAATGGTAGGAAGACCAGCGAAGAGGTGACCTGAGATCATATTGATGATAATGATGAATATCATAATGATGATCATATTAATGATGATGATGATATCATTTTGACAACTGTCCTTATCAGTGGAATTTTTATGAACCATCGTTCACAATTCTTTATTAGCACGTCTCACATGAAAATGGCAGGGTTTTTCCTACAGGAAAGTCAGGGTTTTCATTCCTCAAAACAGGTGAATGCTAGTCTTATTTGTTCTGCTGTAATCCAAACCAACCAACCAAGGTTAGCACATGAATTTCATACAACAATTTCAGTCAAACATATTATATTGTTTCAAAATTCTTTTATTTCTCTCAGATTTTACAGAAAAATTAAAAAGAAACGCTGTTTTGTAAACATTTTTGAGTTTTTGTTCGTTGTTATTATTTGTATATATTTCTTTTGTGAATACAATGTTCATTGTATTCATAAAAGAAACATCTTTTGGTTACTGAAATTTTTACTTAGGACGAAAGCTACAAACCGGTTAGCCGAGTGGTTAGCGTATCCGCTCTTCAACCAATAGGCTGCGGGTTCGAATCCCGATGTGACCATGGATGTTTGTGGTTGTCTTTAGGTGGAAGCTGAATTTACTGACCCGATATGAGACCACCTCCCTGCTTAATGGAGACCCGAAGTGGCTTGAAAAAGTTTATTGTTGGGTCTCTAGAAGAGAGCTTCGGAACTATGCAAAAAATAAGTAAAATATATAAAAAATCAATAAAATAGGCAAAAAAAATTCTTATTCCGCTCACTGTGCGAATTATGTTAATAATAATGAAACTGATTTTGGTATGTTTATAAACCTGTTTTTTTTTAAGTAAAATGTGTTGATAAGAAGCACCATTACATCAACGGTATTCTTCTACTCATGCGCTCTGTAATTTGCATCCGCAAATTAAATAATTCATTTCACTTTAGTTTTTGTTTTATCAATTTTTCATTTGCTTCTAAGTATGTGTATTTGCTGATATTTCAAGCAGTAACATAAGCTCATTAACTGCAAGTGACCAGTTGTCACTCAGAATTCTAATTATATCTTTACATCTAGGAAATTAAAGCATTCATTAGTAATGAAAGCGAAAAAAACATTTGAAAAAAAAAAGCTATCGTTTACATACAATTAAGCTTAACCTTCGCTGCAGAATTCGTTACATTAAAGTGAAAACAGGATTTCACGGGTATATAAAACTAAGATATGCTATCATTTTTAATGAAATATTTTAATCCTATTACAAACATGACACTGGCTGCTAGGCTTATTTGAGATTCTTTGTAAGATAGTGAGGGTTTTGAACACAGCCCACTTCCTCATTGCAACATTTCAATGAAATATTTAATCGTGTCGCTACACATGAAAGGCTTTAGTTTTAATCTCATCATATGAACACAAAAGTTTTACTTCATTATTATAATAAAGGTTTTATAATTAAAAAAGAAGAAAACTAATGCAGTTATAATGCAACAGAATTTTTACTAGATGAAAATCTCTAGATTTGAACTCTCATCAAATTTTCTGCTTCGGATAGACGAAAAAAACTTTTAGTAATCTAAGTAGAGAAAATAATTGGCGAAATATTACAGTTTATTTCAAGCACGTGAATGGCGATTGTTTAAGCTAGCGGTATACAGAGCTATTTTTAACAAAATATCTCGAAGAAATACGAACAGAAAAATCCTTATTTTTCTTACAAATTATAATTTGTAAGCAAATTATAATTATTATAATTCCTTGATGTCACAAAGAAAGACTATTGAAGATTTTTACCGCTATTAAGGAAACCTGTTGAGGAAAATTTTGTTAATTCTCTGTCACTCGAAACATTACTTATATGAGCGATGAACTAAATGAGAATGTGAATTTTAAAACAGTAAAAGCGATTAAACGATGGGTTTTTAAAGAGAACATTTCCCTAAAGATTTTTATTTTTCAAAGATCAAAACATAGAAACAGACTATTTTATTTGATCGTGTGGCATAATTTACTGAACAAGCTGAGTCTGCAACCATCCGTTTAGAAGTTCAAGCAAAGTACGTGCCCGGTGAATCGACAGATGGCAGGGCAATTTTTTCCATCACAATTAATTCCATCTGGACCAAAGAAAACAGAGGCAGACTTAACTAATATATTGTTTAAATAAATATTACAGAATATTAGTTCCATATTCTAATAACGTTGATAAATATATTTAAAATGTATTTGGTTTCCAATGTTCCGTTTGTATTAAAAAGTAATCTAATCAGGTAGCGTATATTTTAAGCACTGGTGGGAAGGAAATGCATTCGAATCTCTTCATAGTGGAATATTAGAAGAAAGAGATTAAGAGGATCATTTTTATTATCATATTAAGATACTTTACACCCCCCCCCCCCACACACACATGGAGATGTGTGTGTGTGTCTAATTAGAGATATAAGAAGGTAATATGTAAAGAAAGATTTTGATTAGATATTAGTGACTGTGGGAACTTTAATAGATGTGTCATTAAAGACAAAATCAAAAGGACACCCACAACAGCTAAAAGAATGCTCGTGGAAAAGATACAGAAGAATGACATGGTATAACGCAAATTACACCTTCAGATAGGCAATCGACGACCTTGATCATCCCAACTGTTCAATGCATTCATTGAAACGAGACCAAACTATCGAGAAAAGTTTTAAATAGGGTCCACAAATGTATACCTGTTTAAAAAACCCATAATATCTTTCAGTTAAAACAGGAAAAACTACCTAATGGTTTTGGGAAGCACAGATTTTGGATATATTCATTGGTTTGACATATCAAAAATTCCTAGCAAATACACAACAATCATGAAGCCACATACGAATTTTAATCCAGCACTGTGCCATCTGGTGACTAAGCCGTCATACGTTTAAGTGACCTTTTTTGTTAGAGAGTTTCAGTATCATTCAAGAGAGTGTATCTTTTATTCCTTTCCCATCAAGCATAGTACATAACAGCTACACTTTGTTCCACAGGTAATGGTAATTGCACTATCTATCGAGCAAAATGGTTGAAGAATTGGATTCTGAGAAGAACATCATAACGTGTCCCAAACGTGTTGGCCACTAAAATCAACTAACCTGAATCTTAACTGATCTTGTTCTAATGTATGAAGGACAATCTCTGAAGACATACAATTTGAGTAGCAGTTGCCTATTTCAATCCCCATTTGTGAAATACTATGTATATATGTCTGGAAGAAGGGTCAAGGATTCAAATGGATGAAATTCTCTGTCTGCTCGACTTTATTCCATGCCTTTTTATAAAAGAATAAACCAAATTTGTTGCTCATCACCTCACACAAGATACTTCTTCCTATGTCGAGATCTTCGCTCTCTATTTTTATAATAACAGATACTCTTTTATAGGCTCGCAAAGGTGAAAGAAATTCATTTCTTTCAGCTGCCTCCTTAACTATCGAATATGTTCTCTTGAAGACCATTTTACCTACTTATTTTTTTATCTGATGTCGATGGATCCCATATTCTTATTTATTTCCCTGAAAGATGGCTGGAACGCGCATAGCTATTCTATGTTCATGTCAAGGAGAATCCAAATATTGAGCAGGATTGTATTTCATTTCAGTATCTTAGATTGGATGATAATATTTTTTGCATTTCATTGAGAACACGAAATCCAGCACTAATTTTTCATACCAATCCAAGCGTTATTCAGAAACTCGTTTCTGATATGACAGATGTGACGCACCCATATAGTCCTTTCTGTACTTGGTGCTTGCACTGAAGCTCAAGCAGAAAGCAATATTCACGTTACTAGTGATTTTTCCCATGGCACAACTGTTGGATCCACGAGGATAGAAGCTCTGAAGCTGTCAACGACGAAAGACTTTTTCCACATGCGGGAGCTTGTTCATTTTTGGCAGAAGTAGCATTTTTTTTCTGTGAAATTCAGATATTATTTTTCTAAAACAGACAAACCGACCTGAAGTACATTCACAATTCAATTCCACATGCATGACACTATTGGTAGGTAAGCGATCATTTACTTATCAATTCGATCTCGTTCAGTTTAATTCTGGAACGTTAACATAAACGTTCATAGTTTGTGCAACCAAAATATATATATAAAAAAAAATAAAATGCTACTTCATAATAATATCCCAAGATATCCACGGAAATTTAGAAGTTTTGTTTTTCAGTTCTTTTTACAGTTCGTAGCTTCCCCTTTAATATTAGATATCCATGAGCTGCGTGTTAATCGCAGCTTTTTTTTGATGGTTCTCTACACCACTGACGATATAAGTAATTATATAAATTAAGTGGTTATTAAATCCAACATCATTTCAATATGGCGGCGGTGTATTCCCGAAAGCTCTTTGATCAATTTTCGCAAGAAACTTTTATAGTTTCTGTTTTCGGCTTTGAAATGATGTTGGATTTAATATCCACTTAATTTATATAATTTTGCATCGCCGAAGTGAAGCCTTTTGGCTCTAGTAGATATAAGTAATATTATTTTATATTAGAACAAAGTAAGCTAAAACTGGCCCACAAAAGAAATGGTTCACCTCATGAAGCAGCTCATTAAGAGTAACAATAGCACATTGAGTAAATATGCTTTCCCCCAAAACTACTTAAAAATATTGATATGCTCTGACGAAATTCTCACCGATTTATTCCATGGAATATAATTTAACAAACGAAATGAATATACTATAGTTTAATTAAATTTTAATTAATTACTACTACTAATAATAATAATAGTCCGCAGTACTATTATTAGGGCCTCAAGTCCCATGAATTCCTCAAACTGGTTTTGATAACCTTAAATTTAGGACAAAGAGGTTAGTCTTATGCCAAAATAGATATGTTTGTGTACATATTACGTGTCTTCTCATGGTCACTTTGTCTGGTTGCTGGAAGAAATACCCGACTTTCCCGAAGGAAAACCCCCAACCACCTCCGCACAATATTGGCTAACTCACCTTCAAATGATTATCGCCGATAAATGTCCTTTTCGTCCTCGACGAAGGACAGGACGAGAAAGATATTTTTAATTTCGGAACGCTATATATTTATTATACATAAATTAAAGAATAAATAAACAAATGTTATGTTATTAATCACTGTAATAATATTATGGTAATTATTTTACAACTTCTAAAACTCATCTTGGGATTTGACCAGAAAACGTAGCCATCCAATAGGTTCATTATTTCTTATATCTTGTCTTAAAGTGATTCCGCTATTCCTCTACGCACTCACATTATTCGTAAATTCCATTCCACGACCTACCATGCCGCGGTTAGCCTAGTGGCTATGCGCTTGGCAACCATATGCCTGGGGAAGGAGTGTCCTAGGTTCGATTCCCGTCGGTGACGTGAGGAGCTAAAGGATCTTCCTCAGCCATAGCCAAGTTAGCCAGTCTTGGGCGTGGACAGCAGGGTTTTTTCCCCAGTTTATTCTGGGGTTTTTCATCCCGCAAAGCAGGCAAACTGGCCTTGAGAACTCAACACTACAGGCCATAGGATACACCGGGGCATAAGGCTGACCACCTTATCCTGTAAACGGAGTGAGGTCCGATGATCAATGGACCCTCGACACCGCAAGGTAAAAGAGGGTAAAAGGAAGATGATGATGATGACCTACCATGCCAAAATTTATACCTCACTCTCTTATGCACCGCATTGCAACTTACAGGAATGACATCTTGTCTTTTCTACTTCTTCCTCACCTTTTCGAAACATATCCTGCGGATCTATCTCGTAAGCTCTTCTTAACAGTTTATGTCACTGACATTTATCTCTCTTCTTCCTATTTGTACACTCTACAAGTCCCATTCGCTCAACCGACCGTCACCCAACCTTTCACAAATTCGAAATTGCATTCATTTCCCACCTCGGAACCTTTTGTTTTTCATTTTAATCTCCTTATACAGTGAAACATCTTGAATGGTTTTCTTACTACAGTAGTACTCCGTGCTGTTTTTACCACTTTTGAAATGTTCTTTGAGCTATCCACCTTATCGTTATCTACCATTATCCCAAGAAATCTGCTTCCTTCACTTTCTGCAATACAACACCGCTAATTTGGTCGATGCAGTTATAGTTCTGAGTTTAAAAGTACAAACCATACTTACATTTATTAATGTCGTATTATAACAAGGCGTATTACATTCCTCTGCCCACATTACTATTCTATTTTATTCTATTCAAATTGTTATGAAGCAGCACATAAGCTCCATTCTTTACGTTTTTCCCAACTTTGCATTATCTGCAAAGAACTGAATCTTCTTTTTCTTCTTTTCCTTTTATTTGCCTCTCAAATCGGTTCGCATTAGCGGATCTACCTCCTTCATTCAGTTCTGTCTAAGAACACGTTCGTCTCTAGCCAGAGTCATAGACGTTCCCTCCCCCAGCTGCTCAGCCATATTCCATACTTCATCTTCAACACTGTCCTTCCCACATGTTGCCACATCACGTGACCAAACTACCTCAGCCTTGATTCCCTAATCTTCCCAGATACTTGCCCTTAAGTCCCATGGATTTTTCAGACTTGCTTTTAACCATAATTTTAACACCAAGTGGCCAATCCTTTAAGTATCTTGTGTGATACAACAGTGTTTAGCAAGATAAAAGGAAAGATCTACAAATTGGTAGTAAGAGCAGCACTGATGTATAGTTAGAGACCTGGCAAATGACCAACAGAGAGAGAGAGAGAGAGAGAGAGAGAGAGAGAGAGAGAGAGAGAGAGAGAGAGAGAGAGAGAGAGAAGAGAATGGACATAGCCGAAATGAGAACGCCGAAGCCTTCCAGTTTATACACCCTGATGGGATCCTGCTATTGAGTTTTGAGTTTTGAGTTCAGGTATCCATCACTTTAGATACATGATCTAGGTATGTGAACGTTTGGCATGTCTGTGCCGTGTACTGTTATACACCCTGATACTACACTACAGAATAGGCACTCTGTCTTAATTCTACTGATCCTCAAGCCGATATCGTCCAAACCGTTTCTCTTTGTTCAAGTCTTTCTTCTGCTTCCTGCTCAGCCTTTATGCAAGTTACCAAATCATCAACAAACATCATCATTCAAGACAATTCAGTGTAACTCCATTAGACACTCTTGTCAGAGATATAACTCCTCTGTACACAACCACGTGACATCTATTAGAGAGTTGAGTCTGTTATTCAATCAACTAACAGATTTAACAAATCCATTTACAGCAACAATATGCCATTGCGAAATCTAGAAATATAACAGTGATGAAACCACATTTCCTCGAATATAGTCACCAAGTCATAAAATAATTATGTCATAATTATTATGTCATATAATAAATATATTATGCTGCAATACCGATTGAGGTGAATACACGTTAAAATTCATTAAGTAAGAATAACCCAAATGCTACTGTTGGGGTTTTTTACTTTGAAAAATGCTAAGTTTTGTTCAATTATTTCTCTGGAGCTGTTTTCGTATAGTTTTCAGTTATAATTTCATAACATAATATATTACAAATGTTTTTATATACTGGTATTTTTAAAGCAAATGTTAATCAAGACCTTTATCGTATCTACTCTTTAGCGCAGTTCTAGTATACTACACATTAATATTACATATTACATTCTACAGCTATAACAAATTTTATATAAACAAGAATTTATATTCTTGTTTTAATCCTTATTTTAACCAACTTTGTAATATATTGAAATATCTTCGTAATTTGTTAAAACTATCTCTAATCTAGAGTTCTATAAGTTTTCAGCCTGTTCTGGATCGTACTGTCATGTCTGCTGTTTATCCATATGAACAGTAAGCATAGCTAAAATTAATGCAACAATCACACTTCAGAACATCTCCAAGATATATATGGAAGCATCTTTAGATGATATGACTAACACAATGAACAATAGTCCAGCTATTTTTGGATTTCCTAGCTTCCTTAATATCTCTTCCCTTTCTTCGCTGCTCTCTCTCTCTCTCTCTGTCTCTCTCTCTGTCTCTCTCTCTCTCTGTCTCTCTCTCTCTGTCTCTCTCTCTCTCTCTCTCTCTCTCTCTCTCTCTCTCTCTCTCTCTCTCTCTCTCTCTCATGACATGTAGTTAAGCTGAAAAAGCTGTTTGACAGGTGGAAAATGTTTCACTCGCAGAGGTACCAAAATAGCAATCAGTCGTTGGGAAGTTTATGCAAGCTCATTTGTTCTGGAACATGGATATTCGGTATTCATTCTCTTGATAAATATCTTGTAAGGAAGAAGTATTTAGGAACGTTTTTTGATTTTGCACAACGGAGATTAAAACAGAAATACGAAATTTGTGCTTTTAACTCTACGAGCTGTTTTGATACGTAGAACTGTATAAATAATAAAACATCATTTTACCCTACTGAATAAACGTCCTTTCGATTTCTCGCTGTTATGTGAAATAGTTAATATATTTGTGGAAAGGATGAATTAGGTAAACCTCAGAGACGAGCGAAAGAGTGGTAAGCCTAATTTCCATTCAACAGTTTTTCTCCAAAGCAGGCAAACTGGATAGGAAAGGATTAATACTCACTTAGGTGTCTAAGCTCAACTAATTGTTAGCTATTACGATACTAATTTCTCTCCACTTGGGCTTTTAAATATTTATGGCAGCGTGCGTAAATTTCTTTCTACTTACGATGGGATGAAGGTCAGGTAGAGTGTTTCGAGTTTACGATTTTAAGAAGCAAATTGACTACTTTTGTACTCACCTTGTGGGCAGCAGAAAACTTCTTAAGAAAGGAATATACCGGATTATCTGACCATCTAACAAATTTTGTTTGTCATCATGAAGAGCAATACAGGGAGGAAGTCTCCTGCAGCCACTTGCCGACTGTAGGCCTCCGAGAGCGCAGAACGAGCCACGTTGACGAAAAACTAGGGATCGATTGAAGCAGCCGAAAGGGTCTCCTTGATTACTCGCGAGGAGCTTTCAAACGAGAGGTTGGTCCTGCGTGCTGCATGCTGTTATTGACAGTACTCAGCTTGCGGTAGCTCGTGATCTCACAGCTGCAACAACCCAACTTGGCTGTGACAGACGCGTGCGCTGCGCGTGAGAGACAATACTCGGTGTCACGGCTTCAATGAACGTGTTGAGTTGTGTGATCGGATGACGTCTGCTTCTGGAAATTTTTTTTTTTAGATTTTATTTCATTTTTATTTTTTGAAAGCAGCGAGAATCATTCGAATAAAGATTGCCTAAACCGTTCGGGGATGAAATTATCGGAATTTTTTCGGATGAGCAGTTCTTTGTCTTTAAGATATCGTGTAGGAGAAATAAAGGAACGGCAAACTAGCGTATATAAAGAGCGACATTTGGAAATGAAATATTAAAAAAAGGAAGCCATTAATACAACCGTAATCGACAAAATTCTTACGGTTTCATTGGCATTAACTGAAGGATAGTTCATTTTAGATTAATTTTGACGCTGTGGTTCAATTTACAAATTAAGATAATGACTACTAACACGTAGTCGTTTGGTTGCACAACCCAGTGATATCTTCCTTGTTGCTTTCTGGGGTCTGCAAATGGCTGAACATTTCCTAAAAAAAACTGTATTATCCGAATAAGGGCATCTTCAATAGACTAGAAAAAACTAAGAGCACCGAATATTTCCAATCACCAGTAGTGCTTCAAACCCATTTAATTATTTATTTTTTTAAACATTCTTTTCTGAACATTTGAGTTGAAGGTAGATTTTGCAAGCCGCATTTAGCAGCTTATTAGTATCACGGATACCTTGTCTCCTCTGATATTAATAAGGAAGGTACATTCCACTGTGCCTTGATTACGGTTCAGAACGACAATTATAGATTACAATGCAGATTGGCATTAAATGTAGGTTGCACTGTGGCAGATTGAACGTATGGAAAGATTCAAATTATAAATGAAATTTTCCGTTGTGCAATGTGGAAATTGTGACTTCGAAATGAGCATTCGTCTTATCTCCGTTTAGTCATTTTTTAAAAGAAATTTATTCATAAAATTATATCAAAATATATTAAGGCCTTGTAACTTTATATTACATTTTTATTATGTAAAAACAGTGAAGTACTGGTTCGCGAATTGCCTTTTTATCCTTTGTTATCATTAGTATAGAGGGAAAGGAGATCTTCCACTTCTACGATATTTCTATGCACTGCTGGGAATAAAGGATATCCCTTTCATGGTGACATGAAAGGGAAGAATGCTCACATTACGAATAACTACATTACGAATAATCAAATTTTTAGTACAGAAAGTGTGGTTTGAGTCAAATTGAAATAAGTCTATCACGTTTGTTTCCATTTTACCAATAATACACATTTCTGCAATAGACGAAAAACAGATCTGTCAGGGTTTTTTTTAGCACATTTGATCTGATTTGATGTGAAGACTTTCTTAAGAAAACACAAACGCTTCTTCAGTGTCCTTGGGTGATACGTGAGTCCCAATAGGAGAGGAAGGTTGTTGGCCTAAGAATTCTGAGAAGAATGAGAATGTTTCTTTCTTGAATTTTTTTTTAAATTATTAATCTTTTGAGAATAGTGATGCAGTTGTCACTATTTTACAATTTTTTACGCTTTCCAGTTTGTAACAGATTTAAGGATTGCGGTTTTACATATTTATTATTATTATTTTTTTTGAGCTATTTTTATAGATGTAGTTATAACAAGGGAGAATGTATCTTTCTTGAGAAATTTTGAAAGCAATTTTATTTATTCATAATTAAGATTTTATTAGGAATTTAATACAAATCCAGGAAGACTTTATTTATACAATTTTCGAATATTTTTTGAAGATTAATATTCCTAGGCAGAAGGAATAGGCCTTCCATCGATACTTATTCAGTTGAAACTCAGGGAGTTTCAACATTGATACTTACTGTTTAATGGCTTTATAAGTTCAATTACTTTTCACAGATCATATTCTTGAAAATTATTTTTTAGATCCGAGAGTGGTATCGTATATGAGAAACAGGAGTAATCGGAAGCACTGTACGCTGCTGTATTGCTCTGTTATTAAGCAAATAGGCAATATGTGGATAAAGGCAAACTACTCAAATCCTCGCGGGTTTACTTCATACATATGTGTAGTTTTAATTCGAATTTCAACAATGTTCATTTTCACCCGAGGTCTGCAAACTCGCGGACGCATTTCCTCTTAATAAAAACTCAAATTTCAACTTCCGCAAACACTACTAATTTCAATTTTCTCAGTTCCACTATCTTTGAATCTTTTCATTGCAAAAGTATTACGTCAAGGAGTTTCCAACTTAGAATCTCCTTTTGATCTTTGGATTAAAATATTTCATTCCTACTCTATTAATTTATTTATCTCTATCACCCGCTTAATGCAACCAAGAATTCTGTATTTTATTTTCTTCATTTAAATGTTGATTTTCTCCAGTCCCACTTTTCTAATAGTGACTTCTTCTTCATTGGAGATTTTATTATTCGCAACCCCCACCTGGCTTTCCTTCTTCCAGCCTGACAGATTAAGCAAGTAAAGATGCAGACGCATTTTCCCTCACCAATGAACTGACAGAAATTGCTGACAGGCCTGTCAAAATATTAGATGACCACTCTCTAACTATTCTAGACCTATTCCTAACAAGTGACATTCCAAAGTATACTGTGGATGTTGTTTGTCCTCCATGCAGTTCAGACCACAATCTGTTATTGATTTTTTTCTTTTACGAAATAACACCACCTGCGCACTACACATGCCTGGCAGTTGGAAGATTTCCAATTAGGATGATTTTCATGCTGCTATGCTCCATATCCCTGGTGGATTATTTTTTATAATTTTCGGTTTTTTATTATTTTTTTTTATAATATTAATTAAACGTATCACTTTTACCTTATCAGCAATTTCTTCATTATTTCTCATTCCAGTTTAAACTATCGTCCGTTATTTAAGTCTCGGTTGTACAACCGGCAAAGGCATATCGCAATTGGCTGTCATCGAAATCGCCATCATCCGTTTTCTGTTTGTTCCAATTGTCTCCGTCTGAAACAAAGGGACGGAGGCGAACCCAAAGTTTAAAATATCTGCAAGTAAGCCATCAACACACAAACTCCATCAAACTGTCGTTCGTCCTTTAGACGGATTGAGTTCCCTAATTTTGGGTTTTAGGGAACTAAAACCGCTGCTGCATCCCAGTAAAGGTCACGGTTGTATTGTTTTTACCATTCTTCCAATTTAACTTGCTTTGGTTCATTAATCAAGAAAACCATTAACACTCAACTTCTGCGGAAATACTCTCAACTAATGAACGAAACCCAGTATGGATTCCACCATCGTCGATATTACAAGGGAATCTTCTTCTTGCTTAAGTTACCCAAATTCAGATAATATGGAAATGTTTGAAATAAATCTCGCATGGTTGCTGTTTATATCTCTAAGGTATTGTTTTCAGGCTGGAACAAACACTTATTAAGTCCCTTCAGACTTCTGCAACTGGGTTGCCAGCTTTCTCTCTGGAAGAACATTACATGTGATGGTGGATGGGTTTTTTATCCTCAACTTTGAAACTAACGCTGGTTTTTCGCAATACTCTGTTCTTTTACTTTTTTCCATTTTTCTTTCCCCTTTACTCCTTCCTTCTGTATATCAGCAACTTCCTCCAGAAGGCAAACTCAATAAACAGTTTTGCTGATGTCACTGATAATGCGCTCCTCCGTCTAATCTGACATGCCTTGCACTATAAAAATTAAAAGTCACCAAAACTTTCAGAATATCAGCTTCCGAGCACCAAACCAAAGTTTGAACAATTCCAGACTTTTTTGATTGGGGTTCTGTTAATGTTGTTAATTACCATGCTAATTAAATTTAATCTTATTTTATTTCTCGTAAAAATAACTCCTTTTCTTCCAGTCTTATTTATGATAACACCCAACTCTGTAAACAAGAATAAATTTCTCATCTTAGGATAACTCTAACATCAAATATCTCTTGATGGTGGTGGTTTTTCCCTTTCAGTCGTTTCCGACCATAAGTGACTTTGTAGCCATTGCCCACAAGGTGTTCCTGGTGAGATGTTTACAGGGTAGTTCACCATTGCTTTCCCCAACCCTTCCCCCACATTTTATCCTGGTTCGGGACCAGTATATGGCTGGGTTATATTCATGACTGTAATCAAATATCTCTCGTGTGTTCACGGGGCCTGGTTTGCTTGTTCTGAGGGACGAAAACCCGAGTTTCCGAGTGGAAGTCCCCTTCACATCCGTATGAGACCCGCTAACTCACTTTTCGTTGAAAGAGATCTGATAAAGGCTCCTCACATCTTGGACGAGAATCGAACCCAGTTCTTTCCGACCAAAGGGCTTCATCTATATCGACTGAGCTACGGAGGCTCTCAAAAATCTCTTAGTTTTAATATATTACAAATATTTCCTCCTCGGCGTTCAATAAATTTGGTTTTCTCGCTGGATTTCCTTTACTTCTAAACAGTTTTTAACATTATAAAAATCAAAAATCTATCTGCCCATTGAATATTGCTTTCGCATTAAGGGCGTTGTTTCTTCAGTTTCTTAAAAAATACTCGAGTCAGTACAGAAGTGCAATTAAGTTGATTAATGACTCATCTCTTACTATTTCACTCCACCTTCTTTCATACAGGCGTTCACTTTCTGCTGTTTGCATTTTCTACAAATATTTCCATGCACACGCTCATCAGAATCCATTGTCTTTTTTCCTCCCAGCTACGTCTGAATATGAACGTGTGCTCGTAAGTTGAAGTGCATGATTATAAACCAGATGGGGGGGGGGATACCCTTGCTATTGTCTCCGTCTGAAACAAGGGGGCGGAGGAGAACCCGAATATCTGTAACTCAGCTCTGTATAAAAAGGCCCGATAAAGTTTTTTCTGTCTCTTCTCGGACACCTCGCTCCGGACACAAACAACGGCATGAGGAGGTTTCCCCCACAAGATTCCCGTGTATCGTTACAATAGACGTTTATGTAACTGCATACAGAACTATTGGTCGTCGTCACTTTGTATCTATTTAAATGAATCCATCCCCAAAATGGCGCAGTCCGAATTGATGATAGCATTTAGTTCAAGACGATTTCAACATCTCGCACAACAATAAACAACCACCAGAATTCTAGACTATTAATCTTTTTTTTGTCAGACAACAGTGAGTGTTGCAATATGAACAGTCTTCTGTTTTTTCGAATGGGAGTTGCCGTATTGATGCTACCTGGCATCTATTCCATTATCTTCTCCGCGAAAAAAAAAGACAAAAAAAGTTCCAGTCCCAAGTCATTATCTGTACTGACTGCCAAGTGTCAAATGTGTTGGTGTGCTTTGGCCGTAAATTTTGAAGCGGAATTTTTACGCTCGTTTTCTTTCTGCTTTTTTTTGCTGATAACACACGAACGTAATTGCACGGAGAGGAAGATCGACAAAAAAGTTCGAAACGGAAAAATAAACGCCACATCTTTTCCTAGTTGCCGTAGAGATGTCATTGGCCATGGAAAGCAATGAGGCCTAGCCTTTAATGCATCCCTGATGGGCGCAACTGCAGCCAAAAATGCTGATGGTTGTCAGATCATTTCTCGCCTTTCTCTGTGCTGGAGGTAGCAAGAGAAACAAAATGAGACAAGAAGAAGAAGAAGAAGAAATTCGCATTTGAAAAAAAGGTCATCATCAGAAATACCCAATAAAATATCAGTTTGAGAGAGAGAGAGAGAAAGAGAGATGAATTAGTCTGGATTTCCCTAAGATGAAAGAATTTCTTTAGTCACAAAGTAATATTCGAGAGATTTAAACCGTATGAGCAGCACCGTTGTGTAGTAGAATGTAGTTAAACAGTAACGTTTTACTGCATTCTACCACTGGAGAAACAGAAGCGTGTAGTAATATGCAGTAAACAGGAGAAACATTTATTGTTTCACCAGTTCACTGTTTCCTTCTGCACTTTATAAAGAATTCTTTTCAGACAGAGAATTTATAATAGTAATATAAGAAATGTCCAAATACGACACCGGAAATTGAAATTTCTACAAACTAAATAAATACACTGTCAAAATATTGTATTATGAATACCTGCATATCGTTTTGGACAGCCTTTTGCACACTTAACTGCCTGTGCTGGCAGTGATACTGATTCCACTGGAAGTCTAATAACGTCGATTTGGATCTGTAGCCACGATATCCATAAGACAGCCCCAGACTCTCATGAAGGAGACCGCATTGTTTATATATTTTTCACATCTAGACATCGCAGGAATGTTCTATTGGACTGATTGCTTGTGGCAATGTTGTTTATCTGTTCGTCGAACAATTTCTTTATATCGTGGACCCGCAACGCGTACTGTATCATTTTGGAAGAAATTCTGTCTCCATCCGAGAACAGGTGCAACATGGCAGTACGTAGTTGAATATTACCAGTAAGTAGGACCATATCACTAACATGTTTTTCAATATACAACGGAATCTTAATTCTAAGAAGTAAAACATATCACGACACAATTCCAGCTCGCCTATCGTGAGCAGTGGATGGAAATCTCGGACTATGAATGTCACTGATGAATACCACAGGACGATATTCAGTGCGAAGATGGGTCTTTTGAATGAACTCAGCTGAAAATCTATTTTTTATGGTAGTTTCGTACGCGTGCACGCACGCACGCACGCACGCACACACACACACACATACACACGCGCGCGCGAAAAGTTACTCTTCAACGTAGAATATTTTATAACTGCTAATGGGCAGAAAGTTAAGTAGGCAGAAGAAACTTTTTAAATTTTTTAAACAAAAATTTTTAAACAAAAATTTTGTCACATCTAGACTTTAATTTTTAAAGTAAGATATTTTTGAAAGTTAACAAAAGGAATGAATGAAAGAAAATTTTTCTACGAGTTTGGAACTGAATTCGGAAGTAACCTGAACAAACTTTGTATATGTTATATAAAAATTTAGAAGGATGCGGAGGAATCAGAGATGCTAATTTTAATGAACAGAGCTGACGGAAATAAACTGTAGAAAACAGAAACTCATGAGAGACGGTGAAATGAACTGCTGAGAGATGGGCCACAAATCCACCGATCAACTTAATTGGTCTCTTCTGTAGTGAGTCAAGCATATTTAAGAAGCTCTCCAAATATGAGAACAGTATTCAATGGATGGACGGATTTGGGATCTATTCAGAAATCATCATGGATTCAGTTTCAGTGGTTTGAAATTTAACGAGGTTACTTTTCGGAGAAGAATGGCCAGCAAAGCTTGAACATGATCAGCACTCCCAGTAAATGTCACTGCTGACAATCTGCGAGATTTGCTAGAAAGTATTTTAGGTAAGCAAATGAGTTCAAGAGCTAAATCACCTTTTTTGCTGAAAACTATTTATAAGCGTTTACTCATTTCGTTAGACGAAATTAAATTTGATATATTAAGCGAATCTTTCCCATTAAAGGGATTCGTCGCTATTCACTATACTACTGGTGTTCTTTACTTATTTGTACACTGGCAAGTGGTCAGTGAAATAAAAGATGGAGGTGTAGTTTACCGAAATCATCACGATTACTTACGTGCAAAAATGCAAAAGAAAGAAGGAATATTGTAGATAAACGATAATTACATATTTCGTAATTGAAAAACGTCTCTGAATCCAATGCGAAAAATTAGGATACACAAGATGCATTGATCTCGGATTTCCGAGTTCTCAGCGCATACGACTCTCTTTCCCTCAGTTTTCTTATCTTCTGTATATTCGTTATATAGGACATCTAGTGTATGTGACTGAAACAATCCATTCACTTAAGACTAAGAAACGTTTTTCTTTTTTCGAAAACTGCTCTTTGATTTAAAACAATACTTGAACTCCACAGTCCTAATATCTCTCTACAATACAAATTCCTATTAACTAGTAAAGTAGTCGTGAAGTCAGAAATCTAAATTTGCTTTCTAATTGCATAAATTAATATTAGCAACTGTAGTTTATAGCATGACCTTTACTGAGTAACGTTTGTGTTGTTGGAATCTATTACATGTTATACGAAAGTAAGACTTTGCGGTTAGTAAGTATTATTCAAGACATGCAAATGTATATTGTGCTCATCATCAACAAACATGACACACAAGAACTATGCTTTCCTATTTATAGCCTTAAGATATCCGTTTCAGCTGCTGTTCGCTGTTTCCATTGCATACTGTCTGTCTATGTATAATGAAACCATATAGCGGTGGAAATTTCGTTATTAAAAGCATTGTTAAAACACACCCGTGGGACAGCTCACCAAGTGTAACTCTGTGGCTACAATTAGTATTTGTAGTGGAGAAGGGCGGGGTACCACTAAAATGCAATGCACATGCTATGCTTTTTATTAACTAGCGCTTTTTATGTTAATAAGGACAGAGAGAGAGAGAGAGAGAGAGAGAGAGAGAGAGAGAGAGAGACTTAAAATGAAGGTTAATTGCACAGTCCAAAGAGCCCTAAGAGGGTTCATACAATAATTAGTAGTTAAATGCAGTACACCACAAATGATCACTTCTAAGAAGGAAGGTTTTCATTTTCAAAAGCGTTCTTCTGCTTAGACAACACAAGCAGTATTTTAATTCAAGACTGACGTCAAGCTAAAACTATCACTATCACCTTTACCCTGTACCGTGCGTTGTTGACGTCACACATATGTCTCGGCACTGACGTACTCCCCCAAACAGTGGATGAAAATTATGACGTCACAAGTGCGACGTCTTTATACGAGTGGGAGAGAAACCTTCACCAGACCAGCGGCGATATCATTTATTAAATGTACATTTTAACATGCCCTTCAGCTGGGAATATTACCGTTAGTTGAAAGATAAGCGCAAGGATTGAGTTCAGTCGTTACATTAAAATAATTAAAAATATTTATTAATAGATTTCTTACTGTTCTATTTACGAAGAAAAAAATTACGTGGAATCCATCCAGCAATAAGTCAAACATTCCACATTTCTGTTACTGTTTTATCTGAATCATAATTGAAATTGTCAAACTTAATTATGTAGTACTGTTATAATATCCTTTACACCTCTACCTCAGAATATATATACATTTATATATATATATATATATATATATATATATATATATATATATATATATATATATATATATATATATATATATATATATATATATATATATATATATATATACAGTATATATATATATATATATATATATATATATACAGGGTGTTCGGGATAAATTTGACAGTTTCGTAAGGAAAAAGAAAATCTTCTTTGTATCTATTAAATTTAATGAATTGACAAAAAAACATTACAGGCAGAGTTAATTACAATACTATCAACAAGATTTACTCAAAATAACCACCATTAGCATCGATCACAGCTTCAATTCTGCTTCGGAACCTCGAACAAGCTGATGCTACAGTCTCCCTGGGAAGGGCCGCAAAAACTGTTTTAATTTTATCCATTAACTGGGCTTTTGTATTACTGGAAGTGCGATTGGTGTCTTTTTCAACTGCGCCCCATACAAAATAATCCATGGGGTTAAGGTCTGGGGAGTTTGGAGGCCAAACATTTGGACTGGTGAAGTCGTAGAAATTTTCAGACAACCATTTTTGACTTTTCCCAGAGGTGTGGCAAGGGGCCGAATCCTGCTGCCATACATACGGCCTACCATTGGCTACCCTTGTTATCCAGGGCTTGACTACAGTTAGCAACTTCACGAACAAAGCCCGAATTCCAATGCCAGTGTTCTTCAACACCTGTTCCTGCAGATTTGCGAGGAATTCTGCTGTACGAACGCAATCAGATCGTCTGCTAGGGATCTTTCTTCTTGCTACATCCTCGTAGTCACCATTGCAAGTCTCTAGTTCATGCCTGATTGTTTTTACTGTATTCAGGGAGCATTGGGCAGCAGTCGTAATATCCTTATTTTGATGGCGGGCACGAATCATCATGATACAAGTTATTCTCTTCCATGATTCAGGTGGGTTCCAGCTATCCATCCTTTCTGACATCTTGTATATGAATGAAGAAGGGTCCAAACTTTTAAATGAAGAGAAGTGTGTGTTAATACATGTAACTTACGGAAAAATATAATTAATTATAAATATGTCAAATTTATCCCGAACACCCTGTATATATATATATATATATATATATATATATATATATATATATATATATATATATATATATATATATATATATATATATATATATATATATATATATATATATATATATATATCAGCAATTTGTTGATAATTGTGACAGTAAAAATACTGCATTTCAATCGGCAAATGCACGTCGAAACAATAAAGATATTTTTGTCGGCGAATTTTCTGTCATGTAGGTACATAATAGCTTTTCGTGATGAAATATATTAAATCGGAAGCTAATGCTTTACTCTGGGGACTCAACGAATTCAGTGGCCAGGAAACTACTGCAACATTCAACATTCAATTTCTCTCTCTCTCTCTCTCTCTCTCTCTCTCTCTCTCTCTCTCTCTCTCTCTCTCTCACACACACACACACACACACACACACACACACACACACACACACACACACACACACACACACACACACACACACACACACACACACACACACACACACACACACACACACACACGATGGTATAGTACGCCCACAGATAAGAGACCCTACGACACTTCTGCGCATGTCAAAAGAAGGAGAATCCATTCCCATAACAGGGTAATCAATTCGTATTGTGGGATGAGTCGTTTATTATATTACACGTCGGAAAATTAACTTCTCTTTTATGATCATTGTAGTTTTTAAAGTGGTAACAATTTTGATCGTATAACAGTTGGAAAATTTTACGTATAAAGCACGATTTCGCGTGTTGGGGACAAATTCGTACATCGCCTTATTTCTTTCCCCCTTTAAAAATGAATTGACTCTTCTTGGCAGTCTGCCAACGACAGCTCTCGCTTCTGTGGTCGGACTATATAGTACCTTAAAGCTGATTATTCTATTATCAGACTACTCGGAATATACAATAGTTATTCTAACAAAGAAATAAATGAATTATTTAGTCATCTAAATAGATAAATTAGTTTAGCTAATACTTTAGTTAATTTAATTCTTTAGTTATCAATTAACTAATGACTAAATGTTTAAGTTATTCGTTTCTATAAGTTATTACGTTATATTTAGTAATTAGTTAATGCATGCATGGAAATATACCAACTTAAGAAATCAATGACGTGCATAAATTATGCTGTTTGCTAATGTGCGTTGTCAAATTTGCATTGATTTGACCCTGTTGAATAGGCAACTTTCAGGAGTGTACCTGCTTGCCATTTCATGGGATTCGTTTCTTATTGAACCAACGAAAATTATACAAGAGCCCTTCATCGTGTTCCTACAAACAAGTATAATAATGAGAAAAGGGAACTGTTATTCGCTAAACTACTTAGCACAGTCCTGTTTTATTCTACTATAACAGTTCTCTGGATTGGTAAAATCACTATCGAACTTGGCCATCAACTTAAAGACACGAAATTAATTTCCGATGCAAACGTGCCTTTTCGATAAACGATTTGTAAGGCATTACAAACAAGATCTGTGAATGCCACACTAAGACGCTTATTGCTTGATTACGCATGCTAAGAGGCTCATAATGAGCTCATGGTTGGGTTGCAACCGAAGTAATTTTCAATTTAAGAGAGTTGATATGATTTCAAAACTTCCTTAAGTACCTGAAGGAACATTTAATTAGAAAAGTTATCACATTCCACTTTTCAGTGTTTTTGCTAATTAATTCAACGATGTGGTTTAATATGCATTATCTCAATTAAATGGCTCAAAATTACCTCAAATTTAAGCGCGTGCGCTTGTGTGTATGCGTGCGTGTTTAAGAATTGGACGGTGGTGGTGGTACGGATTAATTCGATCAACGTCCTCTTAACGTAATTGCACATTTAATGCTTTCTTAAGATAACCGAATACATCAAAGAAACAATGGAAATTTGCGTTAATAATACTCTTCGTTTTCGCTATTTATATTCAATAAAGAAACAGTTAACTTGTACATATTTGGTCTGATGTATTACAATAAATAACTTTTATTATTAAAAGACCAGAAGATAAATGATAAAATATATATACAAAGAGCCAAGAAGTTTCGCTAGTCACTGTCTAGCATTTTCAAGGCTGAACTGGTGTGAAAACAAATGCATTGAGTTACATTTCAAAAACATACACTTTAGTAACTGTTAGGCCGTTACATTTTGTTCCTTCTGTTTGAAGTCGTGCATGTGTTCGAAAGCTTCAGTCAGATGTCGGTACATGACCACGTGTTTTGTAGTTTGCATTGAGGGAAAAGATCTTGCAGAATGTTAACTACCTCTACGATCGGTACATTAGTGAATAAGGACACTACATCCAGACTAGCCATAATGAATTCAAATTTCTTCAAATTCAACAACACTGTATACAAACAATTAGAAGGACTAGCCATGGGTAGCCCTCTGTCACCACCATGCGCAGACCTTTTTATGGAAAAACTTGAAAAGGATATTCTTTCTACCATTGTACCAAAACCATCAATTTGGTGGAGATATGTCGATGACGTGTTCATCATCTGGAAAGACACCATGGAAAACCTTCTCGTATTTCTGAACAAAATCAACTCACTACATAATAAGATCAAATTCACTATAGAACTAGAAAAGAACAAAGAACTTCCTTTTCTTGACATCCTAGTGAAGAAAGAAGATAACAATTTCCAACTGTCCATTTACAGGAAACCCACAGATACTGGTAGATATCTACATTATTCGTCCAACCATCATAGATCACAAAAACACAGCATCATTCACATGCTCCGTAATAGAGCCTTAAGGTCGATTTCAAAAGAAACAGATGTGCAGAGAGAACTGTCACTAATATCTAACACTCTATCGCTTAATGGATACACTTCTAACATTTTAAACAAATGGCTATTTAAAGATAACCACCAACAACGTGTTACAGTACCCCAATATGTGTCCACAGCTGTCATTCCACATATTAATTCAGTTTCCACAAAATTGGCGAGAATGTTAAAAGCTCATAACATCAGAGTGGTTTTTAAACCAACTACCATGATCAGACAAATCTTAGGATCACCTAAAGATGAGGTACCTTTCTTCAAATGTCCTGGAGTGTATGAAATTCCATGCACGTGTGGCCTTTCTTACATTGGTCAAACTTCGAGAAGTTTTGAAATAAGACAGAAGGAACATGTGGGGGATGTCAATCATAATAGAATCATCACATCTGGTTTAGCACATCATTTCTCAACATCAAATCACGTTATAGATTGGAAAAACAGTTCTATGCCTTACATCGAGAATGACTGCAGATACAGAACTTTAAAAGAAGCAGCTGTGGTATTACGCACAGGTAATAATTTAAATAGAAATCAGGGCATTGTTCTTAAGGACATATGGAAAAATCTCATCATCTCTCTCAGTTCGACAGAATTACAATATGCAAACAACTACAAAACACGTGGTCATGTACCGACATCTGACTGAAGCTTTCGAACACATGCACGCCTTCAAACAGAAGGAACAAAATGTAACGGCCTAACAGTTACTAAAGTGTATGTTTTTGAAATGTAACTCAATGCATTTGTTTTCACACCAGTTCAGCCTTGAAAATGCTAGACAGTGACTAGCGAAACTTCTTGGCTCTTTGTATATATATTTTATCATTTATCTTCTGGTCTTTTAATAATAAAAGTTATTTAAAGAAACAGTTGATATGTCTGTATTTAGTTGACCACCTCCCAGAATCGCTCAAGCTAATAATTTTGCGACATATTTCTTATTAAGGCTTCATTCATGTTTTACATTGAAGTAAATCTGTCTGTATAATAGAATACGTTTCCTTTTTTTTTTTTTTTTGAGGAGAACCCAAGTGTGACATAATGTTGCTATGTTCTCATAGCAACAGCAGGAAACAGATTAACTTTCTGCTTACTCAGCGAGTTAGTCTGCGTTCTTTATCGTCTAGGCAAGGTGTCGTAGAGCAGTAGGCAGATTTGCGTTGTTAATTTTAGAAGTTGGACATCCGAATCGATCTCACTTCGCAAATGTTACTTAAATTACTGCCCAAAATTCTACATTGCTGGACAAAAGGAAACTGAAACACCAGCAACAGAACATGAGCATTATCAGTAAAAGAAGAATAAAAATTCTGTTTGCACATTATAATGTCTAGAGAACAAAAAGGAGGAAGGTGATAAACAAACGTTTAAAATATTGTTTCCAAAAATGTTAATTTCTTTTTCTATTTGCATTTCATGTATTTCATTTGTTTATAAATTGTTCTTCTGGCCCGTGCATCTGTTTTGATGTAACAAAACTCTGATTCGCCTTTAAAAATACTTGTTATCTCAGTACTAAACTGACTACTTCACCTTCAGTTGAAAAGTCTTATCAAGGTACTTCGCATCCTACACAGGAATCGAATCTAGGTCTCTCTAAATAAAGGACATCTTGAGGACATTTCTTTGGTAAAGAAGAGGCATTTTGAGAAACTTATCATCATGATTCTATATTTATTTCTGCTGGCATTTCAAGATGTCTACCAAATAAGTCAACATGTGATTCAATCGTACAAGCAAAAGACACGCATACCTTTTGGTTGTGAACATTCAGATTTAGAGATGAGCTTAGTTATTATTAACGTTGAGACTAACTTCTCATACAAAAGAAATATACTTATCTCCTGTGGCAACATGGATTCGGTCACTGTTTTCATGAAAACAAACGGCCTGGCAGGAGAATAGACTACAACTGCTGAATACACCTTTGGCTACTTCTTAGAAGGTATGCATATTGATTACATGAAATCCACTGAGAAATATTCTGTAACGAGAACGAGTTCTTTGTCGCTTATCACAAATATAAATCCTATCAAAAGTATTGCGTCTATCGGACAGCAGATTGCCTTTTTTTTCGAAATAGGAACCATGGAAACAGTATATAGAAAGCAAAAATAACAATAAATCTGAAGGGGATTATTCACTGATTAATTTCTATGAAAATTAAACTTATTATTTCTTAGTTGGCATCCTAAATTGGAACTAAATATGACTTAGTTTCTCTTAAAGTATTTAAAACAAATTGAAACAGATTCAGCAAGAATTGATCATTTTGAATTGGAGGAGAAATTACAGCGAAAACAAACAGATAAAGATTGCAAACAGAACAGAAAGCAGGTTTCTCTTTAAACAACTTATGATATTTCTTAAAAGTGAAACAAAAGAGCATTGTATAAGCGATTAAAGTTTTTCCTTTGGCTGCATTTTGAGCTCAGTAAAACTCCCATAGCGTGATTTCTGCATTCTCATAAAAAACGGGAGTGCAGAAATTACGCTATAATTTATTTTAAATGGTGCATCAATGCAAGTTGAAGATGGGAAAATATCAGTCCATTTAAATTAAACCCCGAATATTCACAAGAGAAGCCAAAACAAAACAAAGAACGCCGACAAATTTCCCAAATGGCTTCTGCCCATAATTTTAGGATAAGATAATTAGCCTTAAGACTAAATATACATTATCCACCAATAATTGTCCGAACACTTTAACAATTTACAATTGATACCGGCAGGCGAACCCTAATATCGAGTATATCCACCTTTGACTTTGATCACCTCCTGCACCCTTTGAGGGAGGCTTTCCACCAATGTGTGGCAGACATCAGGTGGAATTTATCTCCATTTCTACATCAAAGCAGCACTGAGTTCAGCAACAGATCGAGAATGTGCTGCTCAGACCTCAATTGCCGCTTCAATTCATCCTACTGGTGTTCGATTGGATTGAGGGAAGGACTCTGCGCATGCCAGGGCAGTCATTTAATACCCATCTCTTCACACATTCCATAAATGCTGCAACTTTGTGGCATAAGGCATTGTCGTCTTGATAGTAACACGGGTACGTTCCATAAAAACTCCGCAGTGTAGGTAGCTTTTGATTATCCAGAATATCAATTCTCCATGGAGCCATGGAGAATGATCAGTGGTCCTACTCCAAACCAGCTGAATGCACCCCACACCCTTACTCCCCCACCACCAGACCTAACTGTGGGTACAACACACTGTGGTAACAAGCGTTCACCAGCAGGTTGCCTCACTCACACCCACACACTGGTATGTCCTGTTTCCACGAATGTGACGGATCTCTGGTGAATATTACATAATAAAAGCATATATCCTGTAGTTGGAGAAATCGACACTAGACCTATAGATGGCAGATGAAATTTATCAGATGGGGAAACACCATCAACCTGCTTATTGGAAGAGTGAAGTAGCTGTTGCCGAGTTTGCTATATAGAGAGTGGGATCTCAAGTTTCTGACATTTCTGTTATTTTCTCTTTAAATGCCATTGATATACTTCAGGAGCCTGCCAGACGCACTAGAGAAATTCAGAATCTTCAAGTGAAAAGCGGTTCCGTAGACCAACTAACGAACTGGACAGAATTTGACGGTAACACTACACGATGCTCCCCAAACCTGTTTAAAATCGAGCCGCAACACTGAAAGCGAGTACCAGGGAGGAGTCTGAGTATAAAGATACAAAAAAGCAGAAAGAAATAGAAAGTTATTATTGGGGAAAAGACGCAACGGAGAATGAGGGACTTGAGAGAACGATATGTGGGAGTTCACAAATCTTTCTCCCTCTCACCAGTGATTCTCTTCTTTAACTATTTTCAACTACCAACCAGGAAAAGCGTAATAAATAATTACAGCGTAACGTCAGACCAAAAATCTCCCATAAAAAACAACAAATCTTAGGAAACGTAAAAAATCACATAACAGTAATAGCTGAACTCGAATTTAGTTATCCAAACTACACATTATTAGGGTTGTTTCATTTGTCAGATATGAAATCCCATAACAACGAATTAAGAAATTTCTTGCTTTTTTATTTGTTATCATTATCCCTCTCCAAATTTTATAATCCTTTTGATCCCATTTAATCTTTTTTTCTGGTTTGATTTCAGTACAAATATCAGAAGAGCGAAGTCATCTTACATAGGGACTTCAATCTTCATAACTCGAACTTGCTTCCCTTTTCCAATTTCACGAAAGAAGATGGAAGAAATGTGAAGACCTAACTAAATAGTCCTAACTAAATGGACCTAACTAAATAGTCCTAACTAAATGGACCTAACTAAATATCTGTCTATTATCTTCACCACTGACCTCGTCTTTAATATTTTCCCTTCCAAATTTACTATGAATGTAAACTCTCCTCTTGTTAATGCAGACCGCAACCTTATCCCACTTTCTTTTCTTTATGAATGTCCTTTCTCGGTATGGTGTCCTTCGTCAGTACAATTTTTTGAGTCTTCGAACTAATTACCTTGGCAGCGATTTCCGAAGATCGTTGTAGAATTTTTGTTTTTTTATTTTAGCGTTTTTCGTTATTACCTTTTATTAATCTCTTGTCTTAATTCTCGGACCTCGTCATAATATTTTGAATTAGTTTGGTTAATATGAAATGTTAATCAAATCAATAAGTATATTATAATTAATTTGATATCCTAAAACATTAGTTATCCGGCCTTTCAATTTTAATATTTTTAATATCATTTTACATCAAATGCAAAGTGTAAAAAACATAATGAAATATTTGATTTGTAATCTAGATACTGCACAACCTCTTGTTATATTTTTGAGTTTAACCAAAATATATTTGTTTTATGCTTAATTAAAGTAAATAGCTGAATATTATCATAGAACTTGGGATATACGTATTAAGCTTAGTAAATTTGGAAGTGCTGCCATCTATTGAAGTAAATTGTATTTATTAATTGTTACATAGAGATTTCTTTTTACCATATTATGTTTATATTGTTGACAATATAAAGTAGTATAAGTTATATTTTTATTTTTATTTTAAGGTTTGGGAGAATAAAAAAGAAAAAAACCTCATTTAGACTAAAATTATAAACAGAATTGTACTACTGATATATTTTCTCTTTTTCCGCAGAAAGTCACCTTTAGTATCGATAAATGAGTGACACTGAAAAATAATCAAAGTAAATAAAAACTAACATATTTTCATTAGTGTCTAACAATGCTTGCATGTAATGCATTATATTAAGTTATAGAAGAAATGCAAAAAATAGTATATGATATCATAATTACGTCCTGGTTAAAATGATCTCCGCTGGGTATGATTACTGTGATGTACATTAAGTAGTCTACAATTCAACTTTTATGTTATAAATAAAAATTCGCTAGATTTTTTAAGACTAGTTGCGATTTATGGAATGTATTTTCAGAGGGAAATGGGCAGAGAAGGGTTCTTCTCTCCCTCAATTTTCAAGTGCCACTATAGTACGTTTTTATTTTTATAACGTGAAAACAAAAAACAAAGCAAGTTGTTTACTTTTTTGCCTAGTGCTGCCATCTGTTATCCAGAAGACTAAGTATGGATATTTGGACTTTCTTATTAGCAATGACTTGGTTTACTTTATAGTTTATTTGACACAAAAACAACAAAGGTCATACTGCGCCATAGTTAAAATAACAGCTATACATGAACAGTTAAAGAAAACTGAAAACAATATGCATGTACAAAAATTAAGTTACACAATGCAGCATCTACATATAAACAGAATTACTGCAGAGGACACAGAACACACGAATCAAAAGTTACCGCAGTACATAAATACTCTACAATACAAGTTAATAAATAACATGCATGTTTAAAACCAGGGCCAAGGGATGCAGTGTCTACATATAGATAAGATTACAACAGATGTTATTACAGCAGTATATAAATAGTCAAAAAGGAATTATTATACAATATGCATGCATAAAACTTAAGTTTAGCAATGTGGTATCCACATATAAACAAAAATTACAACAAGGTTAAACAAATATATAAGATCAAAGGCTACAGCAATACATAATTAGTCAAAAATAAACTAATAAATAATATATATATATATATATACAGTATATATATATATATATATATTCTTTATACGTTCTTACAATGCTTACAATGCTTAATTTCAGGCCAGGCTTAATGTGATATAATGTGTTTGTCAATGCTTCTTGCCATGATGACTGCCATTGGGCAATTAGCTTTGATCTTATAAACTGCCTGTAGTCTGTATATGGAACTGTCAAACAGCACGTGAAGAAAGTATGAGCTGATTTAGCCTCTGCATCTGCAGCCTCATTTCCCTTCATTTCAACGTGGCTGGGAATCCAGCACAAATGAACATCAAAATTAAGGATTTTCATTTTGTCAAGAAGTGTAACACTTCATAAAGTACTAGATGTGGATTATACACGGGGAGAGGAGATAGCTTGTAAAGAGCTCAATGAGTTTGTATAAATTATACACTTTTAGTAACAGTTTTCTTTTATATGCATAAGTGTAAGCTGAATGGCATGTAACTCTGCTGTGTAATTGCTGCAATCAGGTGGGATCTGGTTGGAGACAATAATGTCAGGAAACACAGCAGCATAGCCAAGAGTTATCAGTTTTTGAAACATCAGTATAGTGTGCAGCTCTGTGTGCATTAAACAATTGCAGGTAGGCAGATGATGGAGTATAGGACTTTGTAGCTGACTAAGTGATAGGTTGCAGGATGGAGTGCCAACCTGCTATGGAGAGGATGCTGTTATGTTTAGTTAGGCAATGTTGTCAACACTCATACCAACAGCTTGCATAATCTCTTTAACACGCACACCAAAAGGTCGTGTGGTAATCTGAAGTGTGTGATATTGAGCTTCCCAAAGCATACAAAAGAACACTAGTCCATGTAGGATGATCTGGGAGAGACTTTATCTTTGGGCATAATTAAGAGGCAACTGTTTCCGTCAAAGTGATAGAGATGGTTCATTTATATGGCTAACTACTGGCGAAAGGCGCCAGTAGATATCCGTATATACCCTCATTCTGGATGGAATCCAACCATCTCAGGTTACTCTGTCTTGCAGAACCATAGACTCGAGACCCCATAATCCAGCTTTGAACGTATAAGTGCTCGATAAAGACGTAGCAATGAAAATCGATCAGCATCCCACTCAGAAGAGGATACAGTGCGAAGCAGGTTCATGCACTTTTCTCTTAGTTGACGAATGTGTGCTAGAAATGTAAGTGTTTTCTGTCAAAGATGAGTCACAAGAACTTGGCTTCTGTAGCTATTGGAATAACATTTTGTCCCATTCTTAATTCAGGATCAGGGTGACGAGTGCGTTTTCGACAGAAGCGTATACAGGGACAATGTTTTTTCTGTTGAAAACCTAAACCCATTACCAAGAGCCCACAGAGAAATACGATCAATTGCTTGCTGAAGTTGTCCTTCAATTACCCTCATATCACGTGAGTGACAGTAAATTGTGAAGTCATCAACATACAGAGCATTCTCTACAGTGGGAGGAGCTGTTCAATGATTGAGTTAATTTTAATAGCAAAAAGGGTCACACTTAAGACAGAGCCTTGGGGTACCCTCTTGATGATATGGTCGAGATAGCGTACTTCCTACTCTGACTTGGAAAGTTCGCCTGGACAAAAAGTTTTTAATAAATACAGGAAGGTGTCGTTTGAGAATGGCCGGACTAAGACAATTTTGCGCCCCGGGCAAACTCCTTCTTTGGCGCTCCAAGTTTTTTTTTTTTTTTTTTAATATTTAATACTTCCTGATTGTAAGTAGGTATAGGTTTTCTCAAATGATTAATAATTTAATAACTTTAAGATTTCTACTTATCATTTCTATTTACTAACAAAAAAAAATAAAATAGTACATACAAAAAATACTAAATTATTGGTTATTAAAAATATTATGAGTTTTACACTTTTGATTTTATCAATTATAATTTACATATATATTTTTCTTGATTTTAAATCTGCGAAAGTTTTTATTCTTCACAATGTCTATTTTGTGAGCAACTGCATTTTCCATAGATAGTAAGGCTAAAGAATTTAATCTCTCACTCCCCATTGTTGATCGCAATTATGTTTTGATAAGTTTCAATTTGCTGAGAACTTCTCTCAGCTGTTGCTGCTGTAATAGGAATCGTCAGCAGAATTCGAATGCAACCCACATATTTGGAATTATATTCTGCAAATTATTTGCTTTTAAAAATTGAATAGTTTCCAATGGCGAATTGATGTTTTTTGGAAGTAAACTGTTTAGCGATTTAATTTATTCAAAGAGCTCGTTCCCGTCAATGTCACTATTATTTTCATGATGAAGAATTGAATGCAAATCCATACATTGTTTTTTTTTAATTCATGTAAATCGCCTATTTTAGTTATATTAAACAGAAAACCCCAATTTCATGTTTTATTTGTTCAAATCTTTCTTCAAGAGATGCTAATATCGTGTCCAAAATGATGTTGAATGTCGTTATTCTAAACTTTGTTCTCTCATCAACAGTAACAAGAGTGTCTTCAGATTCATAACTAAATAATTTCTTCTTACGAATTATTCTTTTTTCAGTAAATATTGGCTAAATTCCTAAAAGTTTTGATAATTCCTCAGCTTGAGTCACAGCATCTTCAAATTCTAGTGTACGGTATTGTCTAATGAATTCCGCACATGATTTTAATAAATTTATAACCGTTTTTAAATCCATACTTTTTCGTTTGCATTGATTTGCTATGTTAATCCGATGAAGTATGTCATACCACGTCACAAACATAACTAAAAAGGAATAATCGCAAAGTTTTTCTGCTAGTGTTGAAGATTCAGATTTGGTGGCTGCATCGGTTGAATTTTTACCAAGTACAGTATTATCAGTGCTTCATGAATTTCGACAATATGATACCTAACTGACTTGATACATTCAATATGACTCTTCCTACGAGTTTCACATACTGCTTTAACAGTGAAATTTGTTACATTATCAATTAAAATTTTCCATCTAGCAACGGATACTGAAAATAATGTATAAAGCCGTTGAATAACAGCAAAAAATTAAACAGATTGTGGCAAGACATTGCTGCAACTCCTATAACTAAATGTAAAGAATGGCAGCCAAATGGTATGTAAAATGCTCGGGGATTTATTTGCCGTAAACGAGCTTGAACACTTTTATTTTCCCTCGCATATTAGACCCGTTGTCATAGCCCTGTCCTCTAATATCATTATTATTTAATTTTAAATCTAAAAGCAACTTAATGATCTTATCATATAATGATTTTCCTGTAGATTCATTGATTTCATAGAATGAAACAAAATAACTAAAATAGATTCTGTTAAATCTACCAATCGTAAATGAAAGAAAGTTGTTCTTTGTGACTAATATCTGGGGCGCAATCTAAAATAATCGAAAAGTATTTTGCTTCTTTGGCACGCTTAACAATGTCATCGCAAACAGCTGATGCCAAAAGAGAAATTATTTCGTTTTGAATAGTTTTGCTGCAATACATTACATGGGTTTCCTTCGACAAAATGCGACGTACATGTTCGTGCATAATGACAACCTATTTACTCAAAAAATTGCCATTATTTGGATTATACAACCGATCTGATGAACAGCGGGAAGCCAAATTATGGGTTGATAAAAATAATATAATATCACACGGCCTTTTCAATCCATTTTCCCAATGCTCTCGTTCTTTAACAATGACTGACTGCATTTCTTCATCTATTGTTTTTTCTTGAAATCTCGTATTTGTTTCAACCCATTTGAAATAATTGTTTACATAATCTGGTGAATTTTCATGACTCTTTAAGTAATCATTTATATGTTTCCACTTACAATGACCTAAGGCTGAAGTTACTTTATTAGAGTAAAATAATTTGCAACAAATACAAAACACTTTGTTGGCACTCACTGAATAAATAAGCCATTTTCGTAAATATTTTTCACCATTTGGAGCTATTCTATAATACATTGATGCTGATAAACATCGATTTTTTGTGTCTCTGGGATAAACGAAATCAGTGCTTTCATCTCTGGTACATTCTAATAAATCTGAAGATAAAATATAATCGCGAACTGCAGAGTTTAATGGGAAAGGCCATGCAGCAGGATCGTTATACTGAAAAGTATTTTCAGAAATGTTCTGCGGGTTTTCTTTGAAATTTGTCACTTTTGAATTCGAAATTTGCAAATCAATATTTTCATTTTTTTATCTTTTTCATTTAGACTTACATCAGAGTTTAATTCTCTAGAATTTTCATCACGTGATACATCTTGTTTTATTGAAATGTTAAAAGAAGTAGAGTCAGGTGAAGATGAATTTCTTGATTTTAGGAAGTTAGTTAAATATTTTGCACTTTTAGAAATATTTCTTTCTTTTTCTAATTTTCTTTTACGGTTTTCTGCTACAGATAATTTTTTAGAAGACATTTTGAAGGGTTAGAAATTCCAAATTTCTATGATTAAAAAATTGAATTAACAATAAAAGGGGATTTATTGTTAATTCAATTTTTTTTTCAAGGTTTTAAGTAAAAATAATAAAATGTAAAACTTGCCACTAAATCACCAGTATTATTATAAATTTCAAGGAGAGGCAAAATAAAACAAAAAGAAACACTTAATAATTTCAAAACACATAACACATGCAAAAACACAGAACGGACAAAGACGATCTTGTATAATTCTAATTTAATGAACTACACCTAAAATCAGAATCAATATGGAGAAAGCCTTTGTTTGATAACTTTTCTGAGAGAGTTTTAAATTAGTTAATTGGCTTAGCCAATGCCAATGCGCCGCGTCCATACCAATATTCAACCTTTTACGCTTCCACCTCGCCTACTGAATATTATGTACATTTTCGATTTGTTTACTAAACTTTTATAATTCGAGCTTCAAATACAACAACTTTATAGTACATGGTATTTTTAATTTAATTTCTTTGAGATCCATCCTATCTTAAATATTTAACAAAAAAAATCACGCATAATGAACAGGGATGATGACTGTTATAAAGTCCCTGCTATCTAGCGGTAGTTTATTTTTCTGTTACCGTTTATTGTTGCTATCAATACACTCTTCACTCTCCCACTCTCCCTATGGACTTTTAATAATAAATAATACCATACTTCGCCTTTTCAAAGTTGCGTAGATGTAAGGCTCTAATGTTGGCCTTAGTTTTGGCGTCCCCTACATTTGGCGCCCCGGTCAGCCCGCCTCTTAATCCGGCACTGTCTTTGAGACCCAGACTACAGATGTCTTTTAATATACCATATCTCCAGGCTGTGTCATAAGCTTTTTCCATGTCAAAGAAAACTGAAACCAGGTGCTTTTGCCTCAGAAATACATCTTTTATTCACGTTTCTAAACGAACTAAATGGTCTAAAGTTGAACGATGTCTACGGAACCCATATTATGTATTGGAGAGCAGATCATTTCTTTCTAAATACCAGAAAAGTCTGGCACTAACCCTTTTCTCTAGTATCTTACAAAGACAGCTGGTCAGAGCAATAGATCGGTAATTATTTACTTGTGTTGGATCCTTTATTTTTGGAATAGCAATGACAACTGACTTATGCCATGAATATAGAAACTCTTCCTCTGCAAGTAATCTGTTGTATATTAAGAGCAGGAGATCCATAGAAGATGATGGTAGATATTTTATCATTTCATAATGGATGTCATCAGGCCCTACTGCTCTAGGATGAGACTGTAGAAGAGCTCTTTTCAGTTCCTCCTTAAGAAATGGCTGATTGTATGGTTCAAGAACGTAGCTAAAAAAATCTAGCCTTTGTTATTGGTTCGCTGGATTGGAGATTGGCTGTCTGATATCAGCGAGTTGTCTATGGAGGAGCGATATTCCAGAAGAGGAAAGTTTCCAGTAGTGTACCTCAAGGGTCTGTTTTGGGTCCATTGCTGTTAATTTGTATGTACATGATATTTGGAGAGGTCTGAATGGTGATATGCAGTTGTTTCCAGAGAATACAAAGTTGGGGAGATTCAGACTAATTCAGCCAGTGTATTCGAGTCATCTTGCAAAGCTATAGCATCAGTGAATGAGTAGGGATGTCAATTCAATGTTGCAAAGTGTAAGGTTTTGAAATTTGAGAAGCAGAGATGGGATGCAAAGTATACAATAGGTGGAAATATCTTAGAGGAGGTAGAGGGGATGAGAGATCTGGGAGTGATAAGGACCTAAAATTTCAGGGACATGTTACTAAAATTGTGAAGACAACACAGGGAATAATGGGAATGATGCGGAGGACATTGATCTGCAGAAGTAAAGATGTTATGGTTCCTTTGTATAAGGCTTTGATCAGGCCACATATGGATTACTGTGCACAAATCTGGTCACTTGGTTTTCAAAAAGATGAAAATGCGTTAGAAAAAGTTCAGAGGCGATTGACTAAGGAGGTTTCTGGTCTCTGGAATGTAGAGTATGAAGATAGATTGACAAAATGAAATTTGCAGAAATTGGTGGATAGAAGGAGGAGGGGGATATCATTGAAACATATAAGCTGTTTAGAGGTTATTACCAGATTAATGTCGGGGAGGTTTTGCACAGAATGGGTGAGGACAAGATGAGAACAAGAGGTCACCCCTGGAAGCTGTATGAGGAGGGTGTGAGCAAGGGAGTGAGGAGCAGGTTTTTTGCATGGAGAGTGGTGGGTGATTGGAATGCATTGTTCCGAGAGTGTGGTGAGTGTAGAGACAGTGAATATATTTAAGGCGCGGTATGATAAACTGTGTTTATAGCAGTGGACCTCCCACTGTTATACACACAAGGTATAACAGTGGGGTTTTTATAATAATAATAATAATAATACTTAAATATAAAGAGCTAATAAGCTTCATTTCGGCAACAAAAACATTATTTAAAAAAAATAAATAAAAAAAATAATAATTCATTTTTGGAAATTATGGAGACAACTACCGTGTTTGAATAAAAACTTTAGTTTACTATTACTAAAATTTTTTACAATTCGACGTTTCGACCTTTATGTCAAGGTCATCTGGAGCATACAAATATACACAGGAAACAAGCTATACTACAATCATACTGGTTCGTTAAAGACACTGACTAACCGCTACCACAATTGTTGGCCTGACCTCTGGTGAAAAAAAAAAAATTATACATGAACGCTAGATATGACGGATATGACGTTTTGCTGAGAAATCTGGCAAAAGTTTCTCCTAAAGTGTCTGCAATAGCTTTAGGATCAGCAATAACACTTCTATTATGGTCTAAGGTAGACAAACAGTGTATGCCATATCCACCTGTCATTTTCCTGATCTTATCCCATACAATATTTGGACTGGTCATTTGATTAATTGGCGTAGTAAATTGGATCCATGATTGTTTTTGACCCTGACACCTTACATTACGTGATTTGGCCCGAGCACGCTTGAAAGCTATTAAGTTAGATGTGGTGGAGTATCTACGAAATAAACTTCACGCTCTGTGTTGTTCTTTTTTGGACAGTCTGAAATTTCAGGTTCCACCAAGGCTTTGGATAGAGTGGAAACCGAGATGATATTTTAAGGATGGAGGCTGTTACTGCCTGGACAATGCACTCTGTTATATACTTTACCGCTTCATTGACAGGTGTTCGACTGAGGTATCAGCATTAAATTTTGCAAGATGATTAAACGTGTTCCAGTCAGCCTGGTACATTTTCCATATGGGTGAGTATGGTTCCTGTGAACAGGTAGGCATATGGAAGAAAGTATTGAGTCTATTATTCCAAAGGAAGAGGTCATTATTATCAAGGATTCGTTCAATGATTCGATCCTGTCTATTAGTGTTGGTACTACTCCACAGAGTATTGTGACTATTAAAGTCACCTTATCAAAAAGTATGCGTTTAGGCAGTTGAAAGATAAGGTTATCAAGATCAATTTCATTTAACGCAGCACTCAGTGATAAACAAATTGAACATACTGTAATAGAAATCCCACAGAGAGCCGATTCGCTACTGCTTCCAGAGTGGTATTAAGCTGAACATAGTGGAATGGAATATGACTGCACACTAGGATAGCTACTCCTCCACAAACAGGACCATTTCCAGTTCTGTCCTTGCGTACAACAGGAAATTCCTAAAATTCCTTTGGGTCTTAAGTATGTTTCCTGTAGACAGAAACATAACAGTTTGTGTTCCTGCAACAAAATCTTAATATCATCGATATTCTGGCGAAATTCATGACAGTTCCGTTGTATAAATTTTCCTATTATTTTGGCCTTATAGACTTGTCTGGTTTTCGGGAGGTTGAGAGCTTACTTTTTTGTCAGGTTTATATTTATCAATGGTTTTTTTTGAGAAGTATGGACTACTAGTGTGCATCGCTTCCTCTGGTAAAGTATTCAATACGTCTGATATGTTAGGGTAAGTTGATAAGTTTAATTTACTTTCAGCGGGTATCGAAATATCCATTTTTCTGTGGGAATGTCTGGTGGTTTATCTTTAAGTGATATCTTTGAGTTATAAATCTAAATTCAGGAAACTATTCTACTCCGGCAGAGAGGACAATATACATAGAGAAGGAGTCGCCATTTTAGTGAATAATAGTCTACAAAATGCAGTCATGGCCATAGAACCACATGGCCCAAGAATGATCGCTATCAGATTAAAAGGTAAAGAAAAAATGTTCACTTTACAATTATTCAAATCTACGCCCACGACCAGTCACATGAAGATGAAGAAATCGATACCTTTTATGATAAGTTGCAAGATCTAATAGACAAGACCAATAAGAAAGATAAGATATATTAATAGTGATGGGAGATTTTAATGCCAAAATTGAGAAGCTCACCCCAGGCATGGAGGATGTTATGGGCAGGTTCGGAGTTGATAACAGAAATGAAAGAGGTGAAAGAATTTTAGAATTTTGTAAAGCAAATAATCTATTTATCTGTAACACCCTTTTTTTCCATAGACCTTCCCACATGGACCTCACCAGATGGTACAACAAAGAACTGTATTGATTACATTCTAATCAAACGCAATTGGAAATCATCAGTGCAAAATGTTAGAACTTTAAAAACTCCAGACTTCCACACTGACCATGAACTGCTAGCAGCAAAAATTAAACTAAAATTCAAGTATCATAAATAACGAGCTCCTATCAACAAAGTGCACCTGTCAAAACTGAAAGAAAAATCGGTGCAAGATAATTATCAGACACTAATAGGAAATGGGTTTAGAAGATTATCCTATGAAAATATAGAACATACATGGAATCAAGGTAAAAAATTGTTACAAGTACTACAAGAAACATACGTGGTACAACATCAAAACCAAATCATGAATGAATAACCCCTGAAATTCTAAATACTTTAGAAGAAAAAAGAACAGCAAAGCATATATTAAATATAAAAAATACAGAAGAAAAGAAACATTATAAGAATCTTAAAAACAAAATTGATAAAATGTGCATATCTGCCATAAATAACTGGTTGGAGGAAAAAGCAAAACTCTGAGAAGAAGCTAATAAAAGAAATGATAATAAAACGGTATACAAAATTATCAAAGAATTAACTAAGATCTATAAAGATAAACCATTAACAATGAAAGATAAAAACAATCTAGAAACTGGGTCAATACAAAATATTAAAATAATTTGGAAGGACTATTATCAAACATTATTTCAAAAAGAACAGGAGGAGGAAAGCATAACAGAAAAGATGATATATGAAAGGAATACTGGAATACTCGAGTAATTCCAACTGACTGGAAAACAGGAATTATTATACCAATTCACAAAAAAGGAGACAAAAAATATGTGAAAATTACAGACCTATAACACTCTTAAGTCATAGTTATAAACTATTCATTCGAATTATACAAAAGAGAACACAGGTGCTTACAGAAAAAATCATAGAGGAAAACCAAGCAGGATTTAGGCCACATAGATCCACTATTGACCATATCTTCACCATTAATAATATAGCAGAAAAATACTGGGAAAGAACCTGCCCATATTCTGTTGTTTTATAGGTTTTAAGCAAGCATTTGATTCAGTTAATAGAAAAAAATTGATTACTATCCTAAAAAACGTAAAAATGGATTCTGATATTTTAACATTTATTGCAAATTACTATGGAGACACCAAAGCTTTTGTTAAAACAAACAACATTAAAACCGAGAATTTCAGAGTCGAGAAAGGTGTAATGCAGGGATGCCCTCTCTCACCTCAACTCTTTGTCCTCTTCCTGGAAGAGTCTGTAAAACCATAGCCGATGAACCAGGTGTCAAAATCAATGGTACCAACATTAATCATATAAAATAACGCGGATGATATCATTATTTTAGCAGATTCTAAACCACAGCTATAAAAACTATTAATATTTTAAATGACTCTTGTAAAACTTATGATATGAAAATAAATCTTCATAAAACAAAAATAATGAAGATAGGTAGAGAAGAAGAAAATATTTCTATAAATCTTGAAAATTACCTGCTGGAACAAGTTAATAAATATATTTATCTTGGCAATCTTATTTCAAGTAACCTCAACAATATGGAAACAGAAAAACACAGGATAAACCTAGGTTGGACCAACATGAATAAACTAAACAAAATATGGAAAAATAAAAAAATCCCAAAGAGTCTGAAATTAAAATTATATAAACAATTATTATACCAACGGCTACTTATGCTTCAGAAGCCTGGAGATTAACTCAAAACAACCAATCAAGAAACTTCAAGCATTTGAAATGAAATGCCTCAGAAAAATTAATAACATCCACTGGATGCAACACAAGACTAATGATCAAGTCAGAACAGATTTAGACTTCCCAGATAATATAACAGACACAATCATTAAGCATCAACTGAGATGGTTTGGTCATATATCAGAGAATGGCCCCTCATAGACTCCCATATTTAGCTCTGAATGGATATATAGGAAAAAAAGGACCTAGAGGCAGACCAAGAAGTACTTGGATAAAGTTGCTGAAAGAATATTTACATCTACCCAGCTATAGAGTCATGATTGAGATGGCTAAAGATCACGATAAGTGAAGAACCTTTCTTCTTAGTGGACTCAACCCGTTACCAAATCGGATGAGATTAGATGATGATGATATCTTTGACATAATTTTGTTTGAGTTGCTGTTGGCACTTTCTTAATTGTTACCTTCTCAGCATAAGAGGATCTCAGAGTAGGTGTGATGGTGGATAGCTTTCATTTTGCATCCTGGTATGTTATGTTTTGATCTGTTTTAATTCTTTGTATTTTTTCTTCTTCTTTCCACTTCTGACATACACGAGAGTAAGCTGGATGATAAGTTCTGAACATATCTCCTCATCAGGAACATCATTGGAATCCCATTCTGATATCACTCCTCTACAGAAATTGAGTGTTTTATGAGGTGTTATTGTGATTGGTATTCCACCCATTGTCGTTGCTGCAAAGCCTCCGTAGCTCAGTCATTATAGACGAAGCCCTTTGGTCGCAAAGACCTGGGTTCAATTCCTATCGTGACGTGAGGAATCTTTTTCTGGTCTCTTTCGACTAAAGGTGAGTTAGTTGGTCTCATAAGGAAGTAGGGTTTTTTTCACCCAGAAACTCGGGTTTTTCGTCCCCCAGAACCAGCCCCACGAACACACATGGATTACAGTCATGAATACGTCCCAGCCATATGCCGGTCCCGAACCGGAGAAAATTGGGGGGGGGGGGAGAAATGGTGAACCTCCCTGTAAAAGTCTCACCAGAAATACTTTGTGGGAAATCCTACAAAGTCACCTATGGTCGGAAGCGACTGAAAGGGAAAACCAGGTTATTGCTCTCAGTAGTTTCTCGGAATGTTGCTGACACAATGTTTCTACAAGGATATCGCCAGAACGCAATTTCTTAACAGCTTTGGGAGGTCCTGCCAGTCCTTCTAAACCCTTTTGAATAAAGAAGGGTGACATTTTCCCTATTGGCTTTTCACCTGTTGCATGAATAATCAAAAACGTCAGTACATTTATACTAGTATCATATATATATATTGTTTCTTACTTCTGTTACGATATGCTGTATCGAAGGTATCAGTACTCGGTTGGACTTCGTTAGGGTCTCTGAAATGTTTGAAAATGAAGGATTCATACTCAAGGAGTTTTTGTGCGGCGCAAGAGCTTCCCACCCAGAATGGAGCCACACATGAACAACACTGAACGTCAAGCAATGACTGCGCTCGGGAGTGGTAACGCAAGGGCTACTCCGGACGCTATACCGACACTACAGCAAGCTAGGATCTCGACCCCGGACCATGGGGTGAAAGACTTACTGCAACACCGTTGACTCTTGTAGGCAATTCCACAAGCCGATTGATCCTTGCTGGGCCATTCAGGACATCCCGTCTTGTCGAAGCAGAGGCAAGGTAGTGAAGACTACCAGGATCTCCCTTTCCGGATATCCACAGGGCGTACCGCACGGCAAACACGGAGGCAGGGCGTTAGATCCCAGTGATGGTGGTCTGGAAAAAAGGATAGTAAAAAGACTCAGGAGAAGCAGAGCAAAGAATACGGGAAGAAAAGTGAAGAAAAATAGGAAGAATGAAAAGGGCCAGTATCATCAATGGGAGGTCCCCTCCACCACGAACAGGTTCACCACGTGCGGGGGGATTAGCAATAAAGAACAATATGAGATACAGCAGTAGAGTACTACTAATGTTGGTATATTAAAATAAATATGTTAATTCGGATTAGTGATAATAAATATGTTTACTGTATGTGCGATGCCACTTTGGAAATCTTCTTCGGCATTACAGCCCCATGTAGGGCCTTGGCCTCCCATTTCTGGGTTTCATAACTCACTACTAGGTGGGGTCGTTACCCCAACGCCCCAACGTTACCCCCATGTGTAATTGTCTGTGAGGAGTTGTGCTCTTAAGACTGGTTTGCCTGCTTTGCGGGAGGATAAACCTCAGATAAACTGGGGCAAAAAACCCCCTGCACTCCACGCCCAAGATCGGCTAACTTGGCTATGTTTGAGAGAGATCCTTAGCTCCTCACCTCAACGACGAGAATCGAACGCAGGACACCCCTTTCTCAGGCATATGGTTCCAGAGCGCGTAACCACTCGGCTAAGCGCGGGGACTCTCCGGAAATCTAATACTGCATAAATTATTTCTTTATCTTTGTCTTCGCTGTCTATGCTATAAAAATATTACGGGTATCCCTGCACGCCTATCCCTCAATTATTCCCACCCGGCTAGGTTAATATGGCAACTACAGCATAACAAGTGCATTATGTTTAATTATAATTCATCAAATATTTTTCTTTATGGCTAGCGTATTATATCACTGGCTATGAACCCCATTGATAGCATTGAATTATCACCACTGATACATAGCGCGTTGCAAGCTACTGTTGAATACTCGACTATAGTGTCATGTCTTAGTCATGTCATGGAAAAAGGCTGTGAATTCAAAAAAGATCACGATCGTTGGAGCTTTAACATCGAGTACTTCTTGCATTTTGGATATATCACGAATTATTTATTCACGGCCAATTGGTTAAAGTGTGCATAGAATGACGCCAAATACTTATTATCATTGATAAGTAAAACAGTAATGGATGCAATGCTTCCTAATTAGCAGGTTTCGTTAGAATTGATGTCGCAATAGAATATGAAGAGTACAAGAACCACATTCAAAATGACAATATACGCCTTTGTACAGGAGTGTGGGAGTGTCTCTGTTGATATCTCATACATTCCCCAGTATGGGGGTACCAAGCTGAAAGCGCATAAGGTATTTTTTACATACCGAAAGTCCCGTAAAAAGAGAATGCTTTAATGCAAACAGCAGCCACGAGCGCTGGTTAAACACTTGACGAGTAGAAAAAAAAAAGATCAGCGAGTAGTTCTTTCTCTCCTGCTCAACACAGACGGGAGACTATGGTTTGGATCACACAAACCACACAGTGGATTTTCATTCATGATTTTCACTGTCATTATGGGGGATGGTTTCATGGTATGGAGTGTCATTTAGTAGTCAAAAATTATTCCCCCTTTTCATATTGCACAACGTATGATTGATGTTGCCAGCTGGCAACTCGTAGCCCGACCACTTACTCCCTGCTATGTTCCCAGATGATGCAGTCGTGTTCTATGCAGGACAGTAATACTCCATATCACGAGGACTGTATTGTAAGGGACTAGTTCGAGGAACCTATAGAGGTCAACCGTTGAACATGAGATGATCCAGAACATTCTGTGAGACGTATAATCACCAGATTCCCATCTTCCATTCAGAAACTGCTGGATGTTTTTTAGGCTTCATGACTGCAAATCCTTAGGCCCAACACGATATTAGATAGGTGGTCATAATGTTTTAGCTCACGAGTGTTCATATTCCCAGATCATCATCTACAGCATCTGCACAGCCTCTATCCATCCCTTCGATAGAGAGATCGAGTACTTTTGACAATACAGCTGACAGTCACAATTTTAATATGGCAAAAAGGACATCGCAAAGTGTATTATCAAATGGCGGAGTCTCCAACGCATAATGCTGGTCTGAAGTATCGTTACATGCCTCCGTATTTCTTTTGATCGGCGAATTTTTTCCCCTCTAAAGTTATGTTTATAAACATTAACTCAAAGGAGTTAGAGATATCAGTATTATGTGGAGGATCTGAAGATTTGTAAATCCAATGTTATTTTTCATTTATCCCTGAGAAAGCATAATCTTGTAAAATCATGAATTAAATGAAACATTTCACCTTTGACGCATGCCAAAAAAAGGCATATGCGTCAAAGGTGCTAAGCAGCTACAAGAATGGCATAACATTCATTGAATTGTACGATATCTGAGCCACACCCGGCTTTATTAACAGTTTATATTTTTAATCCTTCAGTTCAAGCCACGTTTGGGAGACATAATGATGGCCTTTAAAGCGTATGAAAAATATGCGCTAATTTTAATCTACGAATAACAACTTTCAACTTGAAGTTTCTTTTCCCCCGTCCACAAATAGTTTGTGGGGGACGGGAGGAAAAGTGTAAGTGTTTCCGTAAGATCACATGGTAGTCCTGACTGCTTTTGGGTGGAAGGATAAGTTCGAATCTAGTAAATGACATGAGGAACATTTCTTAAAGACTTTAAAGTCGACGGTGAATTAGCATATCTCATAAGGAGGCGGACGAGTTTTTCCTCACAGACAAATCAGGTTTTTCCTCTAGGAAACCATTAACTTTCAATGTTTATGAAAGTCACATCATTTCACCTGACATCACGCCAAATTTGAATACAGCCAACAAAAAAATTTCCATAATGGAAACATAATTTTAAAACAAAATATATATTTATTTTATGAAATTGTACATATTTGTAAAAAGCATTTGAGGAAAATTCTTGAAAAATCATCTGACAAAATTTAAAATTGTATTTCGCCAGAAGATTTTATAAGAATTTTACTTCAAATTTTACCATTACCGAGAAGTACTCGGTGATGGTAAAATTTGAAAATCTTTCACCAAACAAATTTGGTGACACATGGCAGTCTCATTTCTCTTTTCTCATTCTTTCATGTTTTGAATGAATTTTTATTATCAGCCATTTAATTATCAGTTAACATTGACTGATATTTCACTTATTTCCCTGTTGCATGTTATTGCATCTGCGTTCAATAACGAGAAAGTTTATCTTTCGTGTATCATGGAAGACTCTGTGTACAGAATACACGGAAATTTATTACTTTAACACACTTCCTACACACAAAAGGCTGCCTCAAAGAATGATTGGTGCTATTGACCCAAATATCCTTCTTAGTTTACTTAACAAATTACTTACACGGAGCATTACGTGTTGGACAAAGGCGTCTCCTACCGGGAAAAAACTGAACTTTTTGTTGTTACTTAATCACTTTGAAACGAAAAAGGGAGACGCCGCATTTTTTGCTGAATGATCATCAAAATCCTTTTAGCATTCGTTCTATTATGAATTAAGCGATCAAAATTTTCAATAAATGCTTATCGTTAGATTCATGTGCAAAGTAATAACAAGAACCACATTAAGTTAATCCTACAACGTCGTACTGCAGAAGCAACTTTATGGCGATGAGTGCTTTCATAAAAGGACTCGACATTATGACCCTCATGCACATCATCGGTGGAATATCGTTCGGAAATATGCGAACTCGTTCATCTCTTAGGGGTTGTGCATTTCTTGCTGTATTCATTGTTTTTACTGGAGTGTTCGCGGTTGCCGCCCATGCGTTGATAATCTGGAAATCTTTCGAATATTCGAGTGTAAATGAGAAAAAGATAGTAGTATTTTTAATCGACAATTATATTTATTGTTTTGCTTGCATATTTCTAAGAGTATTTCTGTTAATTAAATCACGAATAATGACGGTTTTGGTACGCCGATGCTGTAAACTGGAAGAAAAAGTTTCTCTACGTCCAGTACAGAAGAAGTGGATGATTTTAATTTCTGCTTCGTACTTAACCATTTCCATCATTAGCTGTTTCTTGTGCATCTATGGTGCTTACATTATGATCTTTGAGAAAAATATGTTTTTACCCGAAATATCCATATCGCTGAAGATAATTTTCATGGTCTTAACAGGATTATCTTTCTTTTGGATCATGATGCCATCAATGATAATGTCGTCTTTCTTGTCATATTTTGCTAATTTCCACTTGCAGATGCAGAGCTGTCTCAATGACAAAATTCGTAAAAGAGAGTACTTCTGTCGTCTACCTTTTGACATCCCAAATACAATTGAAAGTTTACGTCTTTTGTATGTGGAGTGCTGTGAACTTGCAAGAATGACTGATGACTTATTCTCTCCGGTAACGTGTTTCTTCTATGCCAGTGAAAGTCTTTACTGCTGTGTTCATGTCTATTTTATTATTAAGCAAAGTGATAACTTCTCTTCTTGGTTGGCTTTAATGGGCATTCTCTTCTCTTACATAATGATGTTGGTGCCTGCTGCATTCATGAGTAGATCGAAAGATGAGGTAGGAAGATTCATTTGGTGGGGGGGGGGGGGGGTGGGGGGGGGGGGGGGTGGGGGGGGGGGGGGGTGGGGGGGGGGGGGGGTGGGGGGGGGGGGGGGTGGGGGGGGGGGGGGGTGGGGGGGGGGGGGGGTGGGGGGGGGGGGGGGTGGGGGGGGGGGGGGGTGGGGGGGGGGGGGGGTGGGGGGGGGGGGGGGTGGGGGGGGGGGGGGGTGGGGGGGGGGGGGGGTGGGGGGGGGGGGGGGTGGGGGGGGGGGGGGGTGGGGGGGGGGGGGGGTGGGGGGGGGGGGGGGTGGGGGGGGGGGGGGGTGGGGGGGGGGGGGGGTGGGGGGGGGGGGGGGTGGGGGGGGGGGGGGGTGGGGGGGGGGGGGGGTGGGGGGGGGGGGGGGTGGGGGGGGGGGGGGGTGGGGGGGGGGGGGGGTGGGGGGGGGGGGGGGTGGGGGGGGGGGGGGGTGGGGGGGGGGGGGGGTGGGGGGGGGGGGGGGTGGGGGGGGGGGGGGGTGGGGGGGGGGGGGGGTGTATGGGAATATATTTATACATCATCGGGGGGTTGATGGACGGAGATTATTTATGAGTTGGGTATTTGTCCTCTTTCAATATGGGATGTTCTAATGTAACAAGGTTTATTCTAGTTCTTTGAATTCTTCACACTTTTGATTTTGTAGAAGTTGACAAGCATAATACTAAAAGTGACCACTATAATTTCTATAATAAGTTTCTGGAGTAAGAGATTCCATCTTAACTCCTTTTTAAAGTTTCGTATCAAAACAAAGAACAAAAACAAAATTTTTCCGTTTCCTGTTTAAATGGAATTCATTAATATCCATTGCAATAATTTAAGAGCTTCGAATTTATTATTTTTTATTTAAACGCTACAATTCTTAACGTATATTTTCCCTTTCATTTAGATACTTACATTTTTAACTACATGTAGTCAAGTCAAACCTAGTTTTTCTGGATGTGGTTTCTTTACTGTTGATTTAGTCCTCATGACAACGGTAAGATTATCTTAATAAAAAAAGCATACTTTCATAAGATGGTTTTTATATTGTTAAATTCACTGATACGTAAACTTGATATCTAAATGTATCCTGTTCCTTTTTATCAAAACAATCAAGAGAGATAGACAGAGAGAGAAAGATAGATTTTTTTAAAATTTTATTTAACTTGTTAGAATATACATCAGGCAATAGGTAACAAGGACCACAAGAGAGAAAGAAAGAAAGAAAGATATATATATATATATATATATATATATATATATATATATATATATATATATATAGGATAAAGGACATTCTGGCAGTTCTATCATCAATTACGGTTATGAAATGAAGTTTACTTCCTTTTTTATTAACTCACATACAAAATACTCATAGAAAGGGCATAAGCAGAAACAGGTCTCAGAGAAGGCAATTGGGGTAAGTATGTTTGACGGAGGGGAGGTGAATTCGATTATTCTCTCCTGAATAGCATCAAACATTCTTAGAACCAGTTTTTATACAACATGAAATGTTGTTTCTGTATTCCAAGATTGGACGGATTTGGGATTTACACATGGATCATTACAATCCCTTAAACCCAGTAATCAGTCTTATAAATAATGATTATAATGTAAATTCTTCTATGCCTGCAGAATCTTTTTTCTTTCCACTTTCACTAAGAAAGGAATACTTGTATTTGTCATTCATTTATTTATGTTCAGAAAATATAAAATAATAAAGCGACTTTATTACAGTTATACAGCGATAACTTTGAGAAAAGTTCATTAGCGATGTGCTCTTTCCAATGATGGTGATCATAACATTACATGTTGTTTTCATCCTGTAACATAATCCGATGCAAAGAAAAATACAGGTTTCATATTTTAAATACTCTATCCTGAGCAGCACATAAAAGAAAATGTTTAAAAATTTAAGTACTTCATCACCATTTTAACAAGATCCGTGATGTGTACCCTCTAGGGATGTATAGGACATTATAACAGTAGGGCATGATTAAATTTACATTTGCTGTCAGCAATTTTACTCCCAATCGGTCTGCCACTTTTCAGCACTCCAATATTGTCAATATTATATTTCTGTCTTCTATGGCTTTTCTGATTGCATTAATCCACCTACATCGTGGATCTTATTCTGGATCTCTTTCCATCAGACAACTGCTTGCAAACCTTTCCTCTCCTTTTCTGTTTAAGTGAAGCAAACCACCTTAGATTTCATGTAATCATAATGTTACATGAAATACTGTACATCCCTCGAACATTATCTTGTGTACACCTAATTTAGAATGTTGAATCGTTTCTCTCTTAATCCATATAAATTTATTCAACTGGTTCCTGACAGTACCATCGTTGATTATTCTGTTTACTATTTCCGTATTTAATATAATTAAATTTAATTAACGAATAACATAAGGAGTAGTTTATTTGGAAATAGTTGGATATACATTACTATGATTGTAATATATTATATTATATATAATATATAACCACTAAACACGCTAACCACTCAGCAACCAGGCTGGCTGACGGAGTGGTTAGCGTATCCTCCTCTCTCCAGACAAAAGGCTGCGGGTTTGAATCCCGCCGTGGGCATGGATGTTTATGATTGTCTTTGGAAATACTAGTGGTGGTGGTCGGCGGTAGATGGAGTTGGTGTAGTTGCGGTCAGTTGGTGGATTGAGTGGCGAAGACAGATTTGTAGAGCAGGTGCTCTCCCTCGATGAGTCTTTAGACTCCCTGGAGGTGTCTAATAATAATACTATATAATTATATAATACGCTATATAATTATATTGTAAAGCAGTGGTATGCTGAAGATGTTTTCTCTCTTTGAAGGAGCATACTTGGCCTTAATAGAGGTAACGTATCTGCTGAAGTTGTAAAACTCTGGCCCAGTTATTATAATTTAAGTATTCGAATACATTTGTTTGTCAGAACCAAGTTATTGAGTGTCTCTCTCTCTCTCTCTCTCTCTCTCTCTGTATGTGTGTGTGTGTGTGTGTGTGTGTGTAAGGAAGATGAGTTTGACTGAAAATAAGTGTTTATTCAGCGAAAATATTTACTTCGACTATTTCCTTACTATGCATAGATATTTTTTAGCAATAGAATAATTAGTAGTTTTACTTTTTCTGCTGAATGAAAACCAGTGTACCAAACAGAAACAAAGTATTCAAGTCTCCCAGCATAGCTCATAGTGGATATTCAGTAAATTCAAACCATTTCGCATATAGCAGAATTTAACATTATTTTAATCTCGATCTAGACATTCATAATAAATAATTTTGTTCCGTATTTTCCAGTGCATATTAATTACAAAATATTTAACAAGTGGAAGCAGCAGGAAAGAAATGAAATAAAATTTAAGTTGTAATTTTTTCCTGAATCATATTTTTTTTTTTTGAGTGACTGGATGACTTTGTATGACTGGATGAATGCGATTTTGTAAATTTCTAATCCCTTTATTTCTAAGACGTTTATATGAACTTAAGAAATGAGTTTTTTTTATATTTCTAGATATTTTAAAATATTCATCACATATTCAAAAATATCTGCAATGCCTAAAATAAATATTTATTTTGTTATATGTGAATTAATATCTACAAACTCAGTACTAATCCGTGTTGTCTATTTACAGATATTGGGGTCCATCGTCACCTATACAATTATACTAATACAATGGGTATAACTGGCTTCAAAGAAGAATGCTGCTTGTGATAGCAGAATAATCCACAGAAGATTAGCAGCATTTATTCTACCGATTAAAAGACTATTGAAGAAGAGATATGCTATTTATATGCCATGTATTACTTTGAATTTGGAGAACTGTGAAAGCACTTGATGGTGTCAGAATTTAATAATTTTATTTCAGTCTAGACGTTCATAATAAAAAGTGTTGTTCCGTATTTTCCAGTGCATATGAATGACAATATATTTAATAAAGATCATTGAAAATCTCAGAAACTATAATTCTCTCTTTCTCTATGTTAACGTAAGGAAAAGAAAATCAGTGAGACTGAAACAAAGATTAATACAAACAAATCCAGTGAAGTTTTGACATGATTTTTGTTTGTCAACTCTCATCATATTTTGTTGTTGTATTATAATTGGATAATATTGCAATTGCAATATTGTCGAATTAAATTGCAATTTAATATAATTGTAATTTTTTTTAGTTTATTCATTTATTTATTTTTGGAAATTCGTATTAATGTACATATTTCAAATATAAGTATTTACACAATTGGTTCGACTGTTAAAAATCCAACAATGCGCGCAGAGAGTGTAACAAATTGTTTCCCCAAACAGCATCAGCAAAAATGTAATTGTTCCGATTTAATTATTTAGTTGTCAAGTCTTTGCTCTTCACAAAAAATACTATTATCAAATATGTTTGGCTTATAGTAGCACCAATTAATACTTTTTGGGGTAGTGTAGATTTATAACAAATATGGAAGACCCAAAAATTTGCACATATAGACCGTCTATGAAATATAATTATCTGTTAGAAAGAGTAAGTACCTTGCATATTTATACACATCAGAATCATTTATATTTATATAAATATAAATATCATTTATATTTATATTTAATCATTTATATTTATATTTAAACTTAAATATTTTAAATATAAGTATAATCATTGAATAAATTCTGAAATTTAAGGAGTTATATATCCAATATTTTACATGTCTGTAAAATACGAAAAAATCATTCAAAATGGAGAAAGTCAAAACATGGAAGTTGAGATACATGGAAATAGGTTGCAGGATGTACTACAACAAAGTGAGTTACTGCACAGAGTTTGCTAAAGTGGAATAATAGTGTCTTATATTATTCTACTTACCATTAAAACTTTTGTTTTCTTGGAAAGAAAACAAAAGTTTTAATGGTAACACTTCATATTCAAGTTACTCTGTTCAGGTTAGATAAAGATGTGGATAGAATGGTGAAAATAAAGGGATGAAATATTTGTTATATTACACTCAACACATCCAATTCTTACTTGTATTTAAAGTATCAGCTGTAATACTTATTAAAATGTGGATGGCGTTAATTTGACTAATAAAAAGTCACAATTTTTTTAAAAGAATATTCTTGTTTTTCTAAGTAAAATTAGTATTTAAAGATCATTGCAAGTTAACAAATAGCAGTTCTCATTTCAAAACTTGGTAATTATTCGTAATTTCTCGAAATGTTCAGTGACATAAAAACGGTCGTATTGACTGTCACTTCCCTTCTAAATCTGTACGAGTCATATGACAGATTAATCGATAATTTATGTTTTTTTAAAACATACTTTAAGATTAATTGCAAAGTAAGTCATAGATTGAACGTTAAAATGACTCCTAAGATTTAAACTGACGTGAAGAGATAGAAATTTGATACTATAAAATGTCCAAAATGTAATCTGAGATTATACTCACCTTACTATCCTGAACTGTTCCTGAAAAATAGTGAATGAATATACAAAACTTTGAAATAATCCCTTGAAAATAAAGAAAACTCACAATTACCAAACAGGAACCATTTCAAATTGTAAAACGAGACTGTTGAGTATGAAAATTAGATTAAAAATAATTAACTTATTGAAATTATTCATAATTCTCGATAAAACCTAACCCTGGATGCAACTCGTCTTCTGGTGGTCACGTGGATTTTTTTAATTTTTAAAAGTATAGCTAATTCTATTTTAATGATACTAAGGTTAAGATTACATTTGTCGAATGAACTGATTAAAATTTATTAACAAATAATGCATTTGTAGGCCAAACTAGGAAAAGGTTTTCAACCATTTTGCAAACTGCCAGAGCCTGGACATACTTATGGTTGTCCGTATCCTCCTTGGGACGGAGGAGTTAAATTAGGTAAGTAATCTGTTTCCTTTCCATCGCCTCATTAATTACATTTTAAAATTTATTTGGTATTTTTTTCCTTCTTTAGATAAAAATCAAATGATAGTTGCTGAGAAGTTCAGAGATCGTCGGTGAAACTGCGATTGAATGAATGTATGTTGACATAAAATGTTTTCTTGTATACTTTCCCAATTCAGGAGAACGAATTCAATTATCAGATAGTTAAAAGAGATAATACATTGGCCTAATACTTTAGTTACTCGGCCGTACTTCAAAATAAAATACTTTGTTTATTACGGTTTCTATAGAAAGCAGAAATTTCTTTTTATTTAGTACCATCTCGGTTATAATCACCTGAATCCTATAATTTTGCTTCATTAACAAATTTTTAATTACAAAGTAGGATTAATTAAAAATATATTTAAAATTTATCTGCAATCAACTAAAGGGTCAGCATTAAGTCCGTTCCTGTTTAATATTGTGATGGAGGTGGTGACGGAGGAGGTAAGAGAAGACGCGCCTTGGACTATGTTGTATGCAGCTGACATCGTGCGGTGTGCAGAATCAAGAGAAGAAGTTGCAGCTAAACTGGAAAGTTGAAGGAAAGTACTGGAAAAGAGAGATACGAGACTGAGCAGAAGTAAGACAGAGTATATCTGTTGCTAAGTGGATGGTAGCCAGGAGACAGATCTGGGGCTGGAAGGAAATCATCAAGAAGGTGAGGACTTTAGATACTTAGGTTCAACAGTGGAAGAAGATGGAGGGGCTGAAAAGGAAGTGGGTTGCAGGATACAAGCAGGATGGAGGAAGTGGAGAGAGATGGTTGGAGTGCTATGCGATGAGAGGGTGCCGATCAATCTAAAAGGAAAAATCTACACGACAGTAGTGAGACCAGCTATGACGTTATGACGTATGCTATGGAAACTGTGACCCTGAGGAAATATAACATTAGCAAGATGGAGGTAGCGGAGATGAGAATGCTTAGGTGGATGTGTGGTGTGACCAGAAAGGATCGTCTGACAAATGACTATGTAAGGGGAACGGTGAAAGTTAAGAACTTAGGAACAAAGATACAGGAGGCAAGTTTGAGATGATTTGGTCTTGAGAAGGATGGAAGAAGAGTATGTGGGAAGAAAGGTCATACAGATGGATGTGCAGGGGAGGAGGAAGCGCGGACAGCTAAAGAAGAGATGGCGGGAGATGGTGGAGGAGGACTTGAGGATGAAGAACTTGGATATGGCTACAGCCCAAGACAGGAGGTTGTGGAGGGGACTCACTACAAATAGCGACCCTACTTAAGTGGAAAAAGCTGAAGAAGAAGAAGAAGATTTGCAATCAACTAAAATCCCAGCTAAATATGTGTTGTTACGCTGAAGTGCAAATATAAACATCAGAAATAAATTCACGGTAAAGACTTCATAGAACGCAAAGAATTTCTTTTCTTTGCTTTCTATGAGAAAAGTTCTTGAGAAAAAATATTGTTGTTCAGTAGATTACCTCAGAGAGAGAAAGTCAGATAGAGCAGCGCAGCTATACTAGTGGTTTGCCTTATTTGAAGCTGAGTTACCTAACTGCATGAAATAGACTAGAAACAAGTTTTTGAATTGGTGAGATTCGAACCCGTCCTTCCATCCAAGAGAAGGCATGCATACTCTTGGAAGTATTGCTGAATATCTGAAGGAAGTTCAGATGGTTGTTAATGACCTTTCTTGATGGGCTCTCCAATTATGGAAAATCCGCTAAAATACTTAATTTTCCAAACATCGGAATTACAGAAAAACAGCTGAGACTCTAAGACCAGCGTATGATGATTGTGATTGGCGGAAGTAAAAGTCGAGTTTCCGGAGGAAGACCTTTCCATTTTCGTATGAGACCAGCTAACTCGCCATTAGTTAAAACGTTTTTGTTAAGCTTCGTTTGGGATTCAAACGTAGATCTTTCCAAACAAATGGCATCACAATAACTGACTGAATGCTCCCAGTCAGAAACAGGAAGAGATAATGTGTGGTCCATTATATTTGGATAAGGAATGAAAATTCGCCAGTCTATCCTAATTGGTAGAAGGAAGATGCTGCTGATGATGATAAGACGAAAAACATTACAATAGTACGTTTATTCCATTTCTGGATGTCTCCCCTCTCATTTTGAGCATAACCTTAGATTAAATTAAAACATTTATGTTGCATGTAATTGTAATAATACACTGCTGTCTGCTCCCTCTGAGCATACAGTGATCTATGTAACATATGGTCGCCTGAGCGCTTTGATTGTAATGTCTGCTCTTAACTCCCCCCCACCCCCATACTGCTTGGTTTTGCCGATGGTAGTTACCGCTACTGATACTCTAAAATGTAAACATTGCCATAAATTAGTGTTATTTTTTTTTATCATTGATCCATTTCTTTTTTAGCTATTGGCGATTGGCATTCAGTCCGCGGAATTAGTAGACGACCACGGGTTGTAGATTTTACCGCCATAAATGTAGACGCTGTAAAACATGGAAATGCCACAGCTATGGAACAACAGCAGTTTAGAGATGCTCAAATAAACGATCCCAAATATGATTTAGACTTCTATTGGAACAGATTGCTGACAAAAATTCCAGAAGGAGTGACCTTTGGTAAACCAAATATGTAAGTGCTAATATTTTCTTTAAAAAAAAGTAGTAAGAGACGTAGCACCATCACATTACTGTCTTAATACATTCTCATATTCTATATTCTGAGAATTTAATAACAGTATTATTAAATTCTCAGCAAGAGGCAATTCAAAAATTGTTGTTGATGCTGTTGTTGTTTATGAATACGTCAAAGCGATTAATACTAAGCGATAAATGTATTATTTGTGCCAGAACGACATCTGTCTATTTTGCGGAAATAAAAAAAAAACAACGTAAGATTGGTTAGAAACAAAATTGAAACAACTAACTTTATGAATCTGGCATAATGCGTAATATGTCTATTAAATGTGCGTGTTATTTTGATCATTTTGCCTGTGTTGGGAAAAATCAAATTTTTGAAGGAAAAACTTTCGAAATGAGACCACAGTACCTTGCTCTAAGTTGAGAAATACGAGAGATGTCGTTTTTCTGCTGTATTACTGAAGCGATGTTTTTCTAAAGGGGGAAATTGTGAGTGATAAATGAAGAATATAAAACCAATATATCGGACTGAACTTGATCGAACTGCAAGGAGATAAAAACAGAAATGTATGCTAGCTCAATTTTAGTGTCATGTTTGAGAATATAATCTGTGTCTGTATTATTTGAAACGCAGGCCTAGCTGACCTGATAAATCCTAATTACTGCATCGTTCTTTTGGAAGGAATTAGAGTAGGCCAGTTTTTTTTAATCAACTCAACCAAAGGAAGTTGCCGCTATCGAATGCATTCCTGAATAACCCAAGTATATTATTAAGAATAATTGAGTTTCCTCTATCAAAATATCACTGAATTTTATTTATACAAATATTGCAAACTCTGTATGTGGCTAAAAATTTAATTTTCTTAAAACAAGTTTTAAACTGAAAGAATGTGGAAATTTATAATGGAATCTTATGTACTAGAAGATGTTGTGTGATAGTGGGAAAAAATTCAAATTCTAATACATTTATTCTAATGCTAAAATTTCCATACAGTAAAATGCAGCGAAATATCCTTAGTATACGAAGCTATTTAACAATTTAACAGTGATTATTAATAAAAAATTTCTGCCATTTCAAGAAATGGGTTAAAGAAATTCACATTCCCCCCCAATAAATATTAGACTTGAAGATTTGAAGTATGGAAAATGGTATGATTTATTATTAAGGAGTAAGGGTAATAATTTATATCTATTTTATTACAGACCCCAAGAGAATATGGGAGAAATCACCTCGTATAAATTCTTCCATGAGTGGCATAACCAAGCGGTCAACCGTGAACAGAAAAGGAGGGAAAAAGTAGCTCATCAGAAGTCAATAAGTGTAAGTAGTTGGTCATAAATTTCAGTGTACTTTATACAGAAACAGGGATTTGAAGAAATCGTTGAATATATGTTGAAATAGTTTTATAGCCCGTTCGTTTACAGTGTGATTATTTTTAAAGTAATTAATTAATTAATTCAAAAGGGTGTTCAGGAAATACTTTCACAGATATTTTGTTTATTATTTTCTCTTTACGTTTGTGAAGAATTCAGACTAATTCCATCTTCAATTAAGCGAGGTTTTCAAGCCAGTTGACCTGTTTTGTAATTGTAAAAGTGAAGAGAAAGAGCAAGTTCTCAAGAGGATACATCCTACTGTCTCTCTGAAAGAGAGACAGTTTAAAAGCTTTTACAAACAGCTGTGGTGCCATAAAAGAGATTCGAACATGGGCTTTACTAAACCGATAGTTATCGTAGCTCTGACTGTGCTAAGGAGAAACGATGTCAGGCTTAATATATGCAAGAATTAGATATTTAGCTGTACAGTACTATCATGTACTGTCTAATATTCTCTCATGGAAAAGTCATGGCTGTTCTAAAGGACTTATTTTAAAATTTCTATCATTAGAGTATATGTTGCAATTAATGTGCTTATTGCAATCATAATTGACCAATGTAAAAAATTGCGACATAAACATATAAATTTTCATTGAAAAGTAATGCTTCTTATATATAATTTAGAGAAACGTACGGTTGAGGAATATGGATCATATTCGTGAAAGTTTGACTCATCCAGAATACATCGTAGAACCAAGAGTATGGACTATGTCAAGGTTCAACAAGGTATGCATGTGTTAATCTACTGTTTTTACTACTATGCTCAATTAATTACTTGTTAACTGCACTAAAGAAATAACGGTATTATTAATTAAAATATAATGTATGGTTTGGTTGAAGAAAAAGGAGAATTTCTTGATACCCCTCTCTTTATTATTATTAATGATGTTTTTTTTCTCGTAAACATGCACAAACATTTTATTTATTTATTTATTTTCATAATGGTATGTTTTTTTGAAACATGCAAAAATGAAATACTACTGAATATCTTAGATAGATATTCAGTAGTGAGAACGTATTCAAGATAAAATGTCTGATAAAAAAATTAAATTGATAATTCAATATCAGAAAAAGTGAAGTAATTTTCGAGAACGACAAATAGTTTGCAATTTTTTGTTTGAAAAAACTTGTTTGAAAAATAATGTCTGCAATTATTTACCTTAAGTACACCACAGATGAGAGCGGAGAATAAATATAGGACATTAATGATTTTACATATTTAAGCATGGCATCTCAATATTCACTGTGGAATGGAAAGAGACAATATTTAAACTTCAAATATGCAAAATAGAAATATGGAAATCATAAAAATATATGCAAATTATAACTAATTCAATAATAAGATGACTAAGAGGTAGCGAGAGAGAGAGAGAGAGAGAGAGAGAGAGATTAGTTTCGTGGAGGATAACAAATTAAGATGGAATAACTCAATTGTCTCTTTTAAGAATTTTAGTCTTTGGGGATCACCCAAAGTGTATTCATCGTCATCGTATGTTACGCTTTCGCGCAGGCCTACACATTTTACCGCGTAAGCTTCCTTAACCGATAATCCCGAGGAATAGGTTGGTTGCTCTTTATTCCTGGTATTATCCCATGTCTGACGAAGGGTGTGTTCACGGGGCCGGTTTGCCTGCTTTGCTGGAGGAAAAACCCCCAGGATGAACTGAGGAAAAATCCCTGCTGTCCATGCTCCAGACCTTAGTTATGTCTGAGAATGATCCTTAAGCTCCTATCTCTTCATGTCGGAGACGGGAATCGAACCTAGGACGCTCCTTCCCCAGGCATATGGTGCATAGCCACTCGGCTAACAACGTGGACAAGTAGTGTATTATGACTGTCTATTTCGTGCGTTCTTCTGGCTGGTTTACCTATTTTGAAGAATGAAAAACCCGAGTTTCCGGTAGAAAATACCTTCCAAGTCCGTATTAGACAGTCAAATTCAGCTTAAACTGAAAAACTAAAACTCTGATAAAGATATAAAATTGAGAATATCATGGATCCATACATATCTTATAGCTAAATATAGACAGAAACTTAAAAACGTTTTGGAATTTACTCTGATAAGTGTTTTCCTAGATGGAATTCAAACCCAGGTCTTTCCAACCACAGGGCATCGTCGAAACAGCAATTTAGCTACGGTGGTTTAGGTCACAGAGGATGTTCGCACTAAATGTTTGTCGATACGATTCTATAGAATTCCAGCTATCTTCTGGCATTATTGATTACTTTGGATTATTGGAGTAGCGTACATCCAATTCCTCATATTTTACCCTTTTGTGTAAAATTACACCGAAATAATTATCTTCATCTGGCCTTTTCACTATCTGTTATTTTATCATTTTTATAACTTATTATTATTATTATTAATATCATTATTCTACATGCATGATATTAATCAGCTACCTCTCAAAGGTAAGATTTTCCAATACGCAGACGACACAGCTATAATATTCATCCACAATAACGCAAGCATAGCGCTCAAACAAATATGCAACATGACATATATCTGCTCATAGACTGGCTAACCAAAAACTCCACCCACCTAAACTCAGAAAAGACAAAATTAATGATATTCAGAAATCCACTGACTCGACCAATTGATAACAAATATATAATCATCTAACATCCACTCTCCAACATAAAAAAACACACAGAACAGTAAAACCACTCAGGTTGAAACAATACGATACCTTGGAATTTACCTCGATGCAGATATGAACTGGAATAGCCACACAAACCATCTACATAACAAACTCCGAACAATAACTGACAAACTCTACAGGTTAAAAGACAGTTCCCACACGCCTAAAAACACTAATATACAAAGCACTATGCCAAAATATACTAAGATACGTTATAACAACATATGCTTTCTGTGCACTCTACAAACTAAATAGATTAATGTCGCTACAGTACAAAATGACAAAACTGATATTTTAGGAACAAAGAGACAATATCGACTTTATTACTGCAATGTCAGAACACAAAATACTAACAGCAAAACATTTATGTCGCTATGCAGCTTTGCTAAAACATGATTTCGATGTCAACTACAGGACAGTTAGAAATACATACCGTATAACAAGACCTCAGACAACTAATTATATCTACAATAATCACTACGGAAAGACCACGCGAAACACTTCTACATCCCAGACATGATAAACAAATTACCTTTTGAATACAGAAACCTTACAAACTACAATAGCCTGAAAAGAGCTCTAAGGACATACTATGAACACGAAACACGCACCCAAACTCAGTTAATGAAACAATATATTCATTCAGGCTTCCAGTTCAGCGATGCATCAATACATTCCAAGTTATCATGTGTGTGTGTGTGTGTGCGTGGCGTGCTCGAATTTTACAATCAACAGCTGCAGTGGAAATCAAACCTATTAAACATAGGTTTGATTTTGTAGCTTCCCAACACAGAAAAAAATCCAATAAATAATAACCAACTGGTTTCATCCACAGATAAGCTTACAAATAAGCTTCGAGTATGAAAGCTGAGAAATTACATCTCATCCAAGTTTTTTTTAAATTGTTATTATTATTATGATTTTCGCAATTAATGCTTACCTGAAGATTTTATTTTGTTTTACTTGGAAACATTAGTTTAATTATATACCGAACTAATGATATAAGTTGCACCTGCGAAGTAACTTATATAAGATGCCAAGTAAATAAATAAACATCAGATCGGTTAAGTGATCTCCCACATAAGGCAGGGGAGGGCGGGAGTGGTTGAATGCTTTTAGATGAAGTTGAGTTTCACAATTCTCTCTGAAGAGTGGATTGAAAGAGTACAAAGTGGCTTTCTCTAGCAGAGGTATTTGATTTAACTCGGAGCCCAAATAAGCAAACGATTCTGTGAAAAGTATCAAAATAGAGCCGATTAAATTAGAATATTTTTAAAACAATGTTAGCTGTAGTGAATGAATGAACTGTTCTTGTAGACTGCTCTCACTATCTATCTGTCTGTGTTCGCATATATTGTGTGTGCTTTCATATCACGTAAAGGTGGCTAATCATTGTCATGTAATTCTCATATGAAACATGTTGGTTTAAATATATCCCATAATCAAAGGCGTGATGCATTGCTATCACGCCTTTGATTATTGCTATCAATCATTATGAATATAAATCTATATAATTAATTTAATGTCATTTTTAATTATGACCGAACCAAAAAACAAAAAAAACCCTATGAGATCAGTATATCATTTTTTAACTGCGCACGCTTTCTGTCCGGTTTTCTATTTGGAGCAATAAAAAGCCCTAGTTTATGGGAATTAATCCTTTGCCTCTGCATAACACTGGTTAAATCATCTTCAGTTCAAAAGCCCTCATTAAGTCCTGTTGTTGAGATTTATTATTATTATTATTATTATTATTATTATTATTATTATTATTATTATTATTATTATTATTATTATTATTATTATCCCAGAACTCCAGGAGTCAAGGACTCATCGAGGAAGGCTGTAAATTACCCAGCCCAGCTATCATACCTTCCTTTAAATTCATTTACACTAGATGCACTCACTACCCCTAAGGGCAAATTATTCCACTCACTCCTGGGAGAAAAACCTAGCTCTTACCCCTTTCTTGACTGAGAACAACCTTAGCTTCCATGAATGCCCCCGTGTTTTCTTCCCGCCTTCCATATAACGAAAGATTTCATCAGTTCAAATGCTATAACACCCATTCAAAAGTTTATAGACCTCTATCATATCACCCCTCTTTCTCCTGTTAACCCAGAGTCTGCAATCCACTCGCAATCTGTCCTCATAATCTAAATCCCATAATCCGGATATAATCTTTGTAACTATTCTTTGCACCCTTTCCACAGCTTGTTTATTCCCTTGGAACCCGGGAGACCAAATCTGTGCACAGTAATCCAAGTGTGGTCTTATCAAAGCCTTATAAAGAGACAAAATTACTTCATTATCCTTACATGTCAAGGTTCGCTTCAGCATAGCAATTATCCTCTGAGTTGTATTTGCAACTTTTGCTATGTGACCTCTGAACTTTAACTAAATTCTTATTCACCAATACCAAGATCCCTTGCCTCTTCAGTTTCTTGTAGCATAACCCCGCTAATATAATATGCCGCTGGAACTCTAATCACGCCAAAGTGCATAACTTTACACTTACTAACATTAAACTGATTGCCATTTTCGTTTGCCCATATTTCCAGTCTATTCAAATCATTTTGTAATTGCTGAATATCAGTAATATCCATGATTACCCTGCCTATCATCATATCATCAGCAAACAATTGCAAATCTGATGATAGACCCTGCTTGATGTCATTAATGTATAGATTGAACAATAATGGCCCAAGGACTGAACCCTGAGGTACACCGCTGGTTACCTTAAATCAGGAAGATTCACACCCACAGTATACCACTTTTTGATATCTGTCTATCAATCATCCCCTGTTCTAAGTTAACAGTTTATATTCCAATCCCATATTCTACAATTTATGCAACAGCCTTTCGTGTGGTATCCTATCAAATGCATTAGAAAAATCCAACATTATCATAGTGTATCCATTCCTTTTATCCAACTCGGCCGTAACATTATTATAAAATATGAGCAAATTCCTAAAACACGATCTTACGTTAGACAAAAAAAGCTATATTCTTGCAGAGCATAGCTTGTTTTTCTACTCATGTCTATATGCCAGTTGTTACCAACTTCTCTAAAATCTTCACTTCTACACAAGAGATATGGATAGGTAGGTAGTTAAACATCGGTTTATGCAACATCCTTGTATAGAAATGTACCATTCCTGAGCTGAGGCTCAAGTTATACGAACATGTCAAAGGCCTAGCGAATTGGGTTGAATATTCCTTTAACACATGTGCTGATATTCCATCTGTCCCTATTGACGAATTCTTATCCAGGTTATGTAACAGCTCTTCAACCTCAATTTCATGCACGTCTAACTACAGCAATCCCTCGATTAATGCGCCTAATGCGTTCTTTAAACAGGCGCATTAATCTAAAACGCACTAATCGAGTATAATAACCTATGGAAAAAAGTATAATTCGTTCCTCAAATTTCTTTTTTTTACCCTTGATTTTTTTAATAAAAGAATTAGGGTATGTCTCGGGGCCTAGTTAACGGTAAACTATGAAGCTGAAAGACATTAAAACATATTCAAAATTAAATCTATTATTCTGGCGGGCATTCTGTTTCTTTTTTCATACAACTGCCTTTTCTGCAAATTTTCCTGCTTCTCTCTTCACAAGGGCCAGTCTCTAAGCATTGCTACTTAAAGGTTTCGGTTGCACGAAAAATATTTTAAATTTGTTTCTGTGAACTCTCTTTGGATTTGTCAGTGATTAAATTTTCTTCATATTCTTGAGGATCTTCCCGCTGTGCATCTCAATTTAGCAGGTCAGAATCACTCAATTTCTCAGAATGAGATTTAATTAACTTATATTCATTTGAAAAGCCTCTAAAATCATTTGCACAATGTGGAAGAATGTGCTTCCAAATGGATCGTATATTTCTAGTAGCAATTTCTTTCGACTTTGTGACTTTATAACCAGGCTGAAATTTCCCTAATTTAGCCAGAAAAGTCTTAGACGTCATTGGCTTCCAAAAAAAAGGCTAGTTTAATCGACGTTAAATATTTGCTGGTCACAATAGCCCACTTCTTATACAATTTTCTTTAAATCTCTGGATAATTTGCGGCCACCTCCTTATCGGCACTTGCAGCTTTGCCTGTGATTAGAACATTATGTAGGCTATTTTTCAAACCACCCAGCACTAACGTGGAATTCTTCTTTTTAATCATTGATAGCCTTTCTTTCAAGGTTGCAAGGAGACCTAATGCTTTTGATTTAATAAAGTCAATTCTTATCAGGATCTTTGGTTAAAATCTTTGATCCGTGTACAAACAAGTCTCTCTAATTCAATCATTATAATGCTTTGTATTCAGCAGCTTTGCTTAAAATTTCTCTTATAGTTGATTTAACTATTTTTGTGTTGTTGTCCTATCTCTGCTCTGGACTCGCCTCGTTCACTTCATTATTTAAAGTTTTTCTTCCAATGAGAATACTTTTCGAGTCATTTTCACACTTTCACTTTTTTGCTCACTAATTCTTTTCCTCATGATGAAAGGCTGGGAAAATACTTTAAAATAAAAAAAAGAAATGTAAGGAAAATAATTGCAAAGGAGGTACGAATTTGATCAGGAAAATGCTACGTAATTAGCAGACGCCATAACTTTTGGCGGTAAAAATTTGGAACATAGTATACATAGCGTACATGGAAGCAGTGTAGTATGGCATTAAAATAACTTTGTAAAATGTTTTAAATCAGTAACTAAATTATTTCATTCTAGTGAGTGATTTTTTAAAATATCAATCGCGTACTCTTTCTTTCTATGACTGCTGTCATAGAAAGAAAGAGCATGCGATATCCTTCTTATGGCCCTAGCCATAAAAATGTATAGATAGAAAATTTTTAAAATCTGTAACATTTATTTTTAAGATGTATATAGGCGCACTTATCGAGTTTAGGTATCGAAAAAAATGACGCACTAATCGAAAACGCACTAACCGGGGGCGTATTAATCGAGGGATTAATGTATTTATCCAATGTAGCAGTAGCACTGCGCGCCATGTTACATACTGTACATCTGATTGATATATCTTAGCAAAGTGAGCACTCATTAATTGAAACAATCTAATTAGCTTCCGACACTCGAGTACCATCTACATTCAATCAAATTATTCGTACACATTCATTCTTTCTTTTGCTTGCGGCATAATGATGAAATTCTTTTGGATTGTCTTTAGTCTTAATTTCTTTTTATACTCCAATTTATTTTCCGCACAATACTGGTTACCTTTCTGATGTGCGCTTTATATATTTTATAACTCCTTTCACTCTTATTTCCGTGCTATTGTTTCCACAGCATATTCTTTTTATTACAAATATTAAATCAGTGGTAAGTATTTTACTAGTTAAGTAAGGACGCCTACCTCCTTTATTCGTAACGATAAACAGAACCTACTGCTTTCATAGAAAGAAAGTGTACGCGATATCCTTCTTAATAAATGGACAGTTAATATTTGAGAGAATTCATTGTCAAAACGTAATTGTAATATTATGACACGTAAAGGTTTAAATGTATGTGTTATGCTTATGGAATTTTAGATAAATATTTAAATGATTTAAACTGTGGAATTGTAGGTTATAAGTGAAAATATAAGTTATTTCCAAGAGAAACAAAATAAATTACACCGGTAAATCGTGTAAAAGTAGCATGAGAGTGATGTCAAGTACTTCTAAAACTCACCAACAAAACTTTTCATAAGTGATTATACGATGGCCACTTTATGTGGAACTTGGCTATTTGGCTTGTACACAAGTATACAGTGGAATTTTCTGCAATGTATTGATATTTATCACTGTTTGTATATTTTAGGCAAAACCCACCATACAAAGTTATTGGACAAAAAAGCCAGTCCGTGCTAAATCTGAATCAGACTTCTCGACAGAAGGAAATCCAAAAAGTCAGCCACAGAAGCCTCAGTCTCCAAATTTCTCCAAAAAAGTTCTCATAAAGAATTATTAGATACTACAAATGTGTTCGAAATTTGTCATATTTAGCTTGTATTTGTTAATATATGTCTTTGATCCGTATTGGCTAGTTAGTTTATTTTCTGAAGGCAGTTATCAAAAAACAAATTTTTGTTATTGAATTATAGTGTTTAGAAATAAATTATTTACCCTGTAGTTTCTTTCTTTACCTCTCTCTCTCTCTCTCTCTTTCTTTCTTTTGAGCGGATGCTACTATATGAAGAATATTGTACACAGACATTTAAATTTAAATATGTGTATTGATCTTATTGGAATATTCAAAATCATATCTCACCTTCCGTAGAGCCATATGATATTCATTAATTAACATGAATTTATGTCGTATGGTTTAATGAAGCCATCCCAAAGTCTCATATCACTAAGTTCATCTGTTCCATTGTCATTAAAAGTGTTATTATGAAAAGCATATTGGATAAGAAATCCATAGAAATGAGCATGAACATTATTAAATTGAAACAAATTTTATTGCCTGTATATACATAAAATATTTATTTATTTATAACATGAAATCTATTGCAAATCAATGATACGTGTGGGTTGGGATCAAGAGAAAGGTTATCAGCTGATATTCTTATTTGAATATCTGGAAATTGTAGTATTAGGAGAAATACTTCATAAGGAATGCTGTTCCAGAGAAGAAAGGCAGATGAAAGACAAGATGAATATTGAGTAGCTGCTGCTCGTGATTGTTGTAGGATTGATAGAAATGGCAAGAATGATGGATGATGGATGCCAGTTCTGATGAGCAACTCTCACATCTATAAAAGAGACAACATACAGAAACTAACCGTCTATAATGGATAGAGAGAGAGAGAGAGAGAGAGAGAGAGAGAGAGAGAGAGAGAGAGAGAGAGAGAGAGAGAGAGAGAGAGAGAGAGAGAGAGAGAGAGAGAGAGAGAGAGAGAGATCGTCAGTTAGCCGAATAACCCTCTTCTGGACAGTTCTAAGAAATTTGAGAGAGGCCTTTGGTGTATCACTCCAAATTTGAGAGCACTATTCCAGAGTTGAGATTCGAATTTGCACAAAGTTGAAAGCTTGACCTTAAAGAATAATGTGTTGAGCACAAAAAATTATGCCAATTTTTTGGAAGCTGAGGATGCCATACGAATGATGTGATATGATTATGCTGAAAAAGGCTAGGAATAAGAGTACATTCCAGGGGAGATCTAGTCTTCTTCGTTCAGTTCAGCATTATCAAAGATCAAAGGTAAGGGGTAGAAGAAGTAAGATTTTTTAGCGATAAAAATATACAGAAACTGTATTTTGAAAGCATTGAAGGTGTCCAAGCTACTCCACACATCCAAGGATAGTATGGAGATTAATCTTTAGGATATTTAATGTAGCTTTTTTTATGTTGGGTCCATATACGAGAGGTTGGCTGGTAAACCTATAGTACTTGAGTACTGTATATGGGTAGTGGGAGGGGAAAGGAAAAACTTGTTGACATTCGATTTAAAATATTGTATATTGTATTCCTTGTGAAATACATCGAGGGGAAGACTGTTCCACAGTACAGCAGTAGCAGGGATGGAGGAGGAAAAGAAATGTGTTCTGTGGGTTTCAAAGCATACTGTGAAGGGATGTTGGGCGGTGGCTGTACGTGTTGTAATGGGTTTAGTACAGAGTGGGAGGATTTATTGATGCTGTTTCCGATGAGTATTTTCCATGAAAATATATATAGAATATACAAATTGCAGAGACTAAACGTCTATGTGAAAGTGAGGGGAATGAGTTAGTAAGAGATGGATCGTTCATCAGTCTAATTACTCTCCTCTGTATTGAGTCAAGCATTTTGAGGGAGCTTTTAGGAGCCCCATTCCAAACGTGAGAACAGTATTCGATAGCTGGGCGGATTTGTGATTTGTATAACTAGCGTCGAAGTTGACGAGGTTATCTGAGCCCAATCGGAGGATGTCTTGGAGGTCCGAATTAAGGTAAGTTGTGGTCGATGTTCTGTGGGTTGAAGTGAGTTGTGTAGGGTAAGGTTTATCGAATGAAAGGGAGGAGTGCAAGGTGCTGTCATATGCAAACTGTGTATTGGGTTGGAGGTCAACTGAAGCAGGTCATTGATGTACAGGAAAAAGAGGGTCGGTGAGAGAACTGAACCTTGTGGGACCCCAGCAGCATTTGTTGGAGGGTAGGAGGATAGGGAGCCATCTATCATCACACATAGCGTGTGTCCAAACAGGAAGCTGGCAATCCACCTGCAGAAGTCCTGAGACAGTCCAAATGATGGAAGTGTGCTTTGTGAACCTTTGTGACAGACTCGGTCAAAGTCTTTAGAGATATCAAGTGCAACTACTTGGGATTGGCCAAATTTTTCCATGGTATATGTCCAGAGATGGGTGATATATGAGAGAAGGTTACCTGTTGATCGGCATCGACGGAATCCGTACTGGTGGTCGCTTAATACCTGGGTACTTAATAGCTGAGTAAAAGATGATCTTGAAGTTGAGAGACTTGAGCACTGCAAAGTTTGCCATCTGAATAGGATGAGTGGTGAGGGCTATCATCAGCAAATCTGTGGATAAGATCATTGAGAGAAGGTAATTTATGCACATGAGAAAGAGATTGAGCGAAGTAACAGAGTCCAAAGGAACACTTGCATGAGGCACCAAATCTGAAAAGAGAACACCCTCCTCAATAACAGTAGGCTTTCTGTAGCTACAGAAAACTGGCAATCTAGTTTCAAAAAGTGGAAGGCAGACATTAAAATAGCAATTTTGAGAAATCCTCCATATCAGATGCTCTGAAGGTGATGAATGCAACATCTGAAGTTTCGCTAAACCTTTCTGTAGCACATGTACAGCGGTTGGTGATGATGGCGAGAAGATCTGCTGCAGATCTTGACTGTTGGAATTCATAATGGTGATCACTGATAAGCAGGTGAAGGCAATGAAGTTGAGTGTCAATGAACATCTTTATTATTTAAAACAACATCGAGGTGAGTGCAATAGATTTCTCTTTCTTGGAATTGACTGAATAGCTGAATATGGGCTTGATTCCAATATTTGGAATGGATGCTGGCTCAGTGTAATATAAAGTAGAGATGACAAAGAATAGGTGCTAGTTCAGGAGCATATCTCTCTTAAGCTCAGTAGATGGAATATAATCAGGAACTGGAGGTTTTTTTTGTTGTCTGGATGTTCAAAATTCTTCCGAGGTTTTTCTGCTCGAAGGCTTCCTGGAAGCCTTCGAGCAGAAGGCTTTCTATGCTAGAGTTCAGTGAGAAAAACAATGCTAGAAAGTAGCTTTGGGGCGAAGTTTTGAGGGAGGGAGTTCCACTAGAGATGAAACTTGGATGCGATTTAGATCTGAATTACCAAGAGGAAAGGTCACATGAACAGTATACTTGGAAGGAGAATTGGTTTAGTAAATGTTTAGAGAGTGGCATGAGTGAAGAGAATTTTGAGGCTTTTTATGGTTTTTGAATTTTAAAAATGGTTTTGGTTATTTCTTGATTGAGGCTTCTTTTTTATTTTATTCGTAATAACACTGTTTATTTGAGTTATGCCATAACGTGGCAGTAACAGTGCCACATAACACTGCACTGCCTCCTCCTTAGAAAAATTTGGCAGTACAGATGACAGCAGGATTATGCATTTGCTGATCTAAAAGCATTATGAAGAACTTTTAAGTGACTGAATGTGAGTTGATCTGTTTTATGCGGAGGTGAAAGGGTTTATTCTCCAGGAAAGTCGGGTTTTCCATCTTTTGAAACATACTATCAGAAGAGCATATGCAATTAATAAACACAATACACTGGCATCATAGCCCTAGTTGCTTACGCCGAAACTCCAACTATTCCAAATAGCCTGGATACTTTGCCACGAAGTTTGGTCAGGTAAAATAGCTAGCGGACAGCTTGGGAAATACTATACTGGTGTATTCTGGAAGATAGTAAGAGGCTGTCAATCTCTAGAGCATATTTGACATGCCCTTGAATGATATCATTTTCACTCAAACTGTACAGACCAAACCTAGCACCAGCCACTTCAGGGTGAAATTAGTAAAGCAAGGTGAGTTTTCACCGATCAATGAAGTCATCAACAATATAGTTGGTCTAGTTGACATTTCATTTAGCTTGGAAGATATCCTTTGGCAGCGGGAATACTTACTGAAGATTTAGAAATCACTCTTTTGCTTCGATGCCGAATTTATCTTTTATTACATTTTTCTATCAATCCCACTAATAAAATGGGATTTCATGTTTTAAAATAACTTACAATGTGTAAAGTAATTAGTTTTCTCGACAATGTTAACTTGACAACAGCAGAATGATTTCATGTAATTGTTTCAGACGCATTTAAGTTAAGTCTTAATCTCATATGGAAGCGAATTTTTTTTTTACTTTAATTCTCATTTAATGTTATTCAAGTTCTCAGTTTTAAATTAAACATCAAACTAAGTTGATGTGAGCTTTATTCATTAAGATATTTCGAAACAAATATATTCACTATGATGAAATAATATAAAAATACACACAAAGAAAATCAGTTCTAAGTAAGAGATGCAAAATTTGCTTAGGGAGACAATACAAACATTAATTATATTTCCCAGAATCTCTTTCGATTAGTTCATTGAATAATATTGTTATTTGATTTAATTCTTAAATTTCATTTTTTAACCTAAAATAAGACATCTCAAAACGAAACAAAACAAAAAAGAAAAATAATAAAAGCAGTGTTGGCTCTTACATCATTTATCAAATTAGTTCTATGGTTGATTCTAATTTCCTCCAAAATTTACATATTTCGATGTGAAATATTTTTGAATCTAACTTAATACTGCTTTGCTGATGACAGTACACTCCATTCATTCTGCTCATATGACAGTCCTTGCAGTTTTCAATCATCTCATGCTTCAAGATAATCTACAATAAGTGCCCTGAATACTGATCCTCACAGTATCCTTGATTGGGGGTGAAAGCAGCCAAGCCAACCTGAATGCTTCCAATGTTTAAAAAGAGCTCAGATCCACTCCGCTTACTTTTGATAATGCTGAGCTCAGCAGTGAAATCTCTCTCTCTCTCTCTCCTCTTCTCGGACTGACTCATACTCCAAACCTTTCCTTGCACAATCATATCACTTATATACAGTAGCATCAGGAGCTTCCAAAAAACTTCCAGTGTACGATGTCGAACTCCTAAAATCTTCAGCATCTCCGCCGATACTGTATTCATATTCTTCATTCTTTTCGGAAGGGAGTCTGTTCTGATCCTGTTCTGAAGAGGGTTTCTGCTCTTTAGAAGAGGAAGTGTTCTGCAACAGACCAAACCCTCCTCTGTTTCGAAGTTCTTTTATGAGAACCAATAATTTTCAGCACAAGACGCTGCATTTCATCTATCCATTACTAACTCTTTATAACTGAAAAGGAACTCTTTATAAATCTCAAATATTTATGCAACGTTAGATTGAACTATCTAAACACAAACATCGTTTGTACAGTTCAAGTTCCATTCTTTCAAGTACTTGAAAGAATGGACCAATCTATAAATTCACGATTCCGTGCAGAACAAGACACTCTAACTGACCAGTGATTCCTCTTTCACTGATCCGCTTCAACTACTCTCTCACACGCTGCCCATTTTAACACTGTATCCCTTCTGTAGATATTTCCATGAGCACTGCGGGAACGAACTGGCATCCACCATTCCTTCGCTTTTGTCTCTGCCTGTGAAAACATGAGTAGCTGCACAACCTTGTTTTACTGTACAATCTACTTCTCTTCTCCTTATTTCATTTTACCTGCCTTTCCCAGTATTCTTACCCAACTACAACTTCAAGCTTTTCAAGAAAAATATCAGAGTTCCTTTTCAGTTCCTTACTACAGAGTCTACGCCATATGGTATCAGTGCAGTAGAGGTTCTCCAAGGTTTCATGTATAGGACTAATATACAAATAATGGATATTCTTTATACTTTTATAAAATAATTTTTAATGTGAAGCTGACCCTTTTAGAACTCATAAAATAAAATTTTTGGTTGAACCTGAGTTGTTTAAAACTATCGCCAAACCAACTAAAGCTATAAGTCTAGTGTAGCTATAAGCTATAAGTTTAGACTGCTTGAAATATTAAATATTTATTCAGCAGAGAGAATATTTAAGTTTTTAAAAATTAATTAATACAGAATGAATTTCATCTAATGGAGGCACATCTGTAACAAAATCGCGATATTTGATTCTTTGGATGGAAAGGTAGGTCTGGATTCAAATCCACTCTAGCACCCGTTGAGCCAGAAGTTTTTTTTTATTATTATTTTAATGATGGTGACGTAGCCGGTAATTACACGGTGGTTGCAGTTTTTCTTCTTTTTTCCTGTTCAGGAAAAGAATACCCTAAATGGACACACAGAATAATGACCTCATACCACTAGTGCTTTAGTTGTAGAAAAAAAAACAAAGGTTTAATACATATCGCTTAATAATAATTTAATACAGTTAATAATTATTAATAATTTTAGTATGTGTCAGTTGTAGACTGCATCATCATCAGAGCTGCATTCAGCAGGTATACTCTTACCCATTTAAACAGTTGAATCATATAACGTAATTCATAACATAATTCATGTGATTTATAATTATGTTATGATTCATAACATAATTATAAATCACATGATTGTTTGAAGTTGGAGACTCAAGGTACCCTTTTTAATACACAATAATAACTTTAGTATCATTACACCTTCTCTAGAAAGGATTTCAGAAGATAAACGGAAGAGCGGCAATAAGAGTACTGTAAAATTTAGAGTCTATAGCAAAAATAAAATAAAATAAACCACTATTCTCTTTCTATAAGTCAAATTACAGCAGTCTGTGCTAACTGCAAAGCAGTTAATACAGACTGCTGTTAATCACTGCCCATAATTTTAACAGCTTTGCTTTATTCGCTAAATATGGCCGGGTCTAAAGGGCTGAAAAACAACAAAAATCTGAATATGACAGGCAAAGCTATACTTATTATTTCTTCCCACATACAATGCCATTTTGTATGTCTGTGAGTAGTGATATAAAGATGGTAAACAAAAGATTGTTTGGAGAAGAAAGCTTTTCAGAAGTGGGATAATTATACTTCTCTCAGTTTTTTGTATTTTGTATTTTTGCATTTTCGAGCTTAAATATAATGCTATAAATTAAAGGATGCACAGGTGTAGATGAAAGGAGTAGTTCTGACTGATAGGCTAGTTCATCCCTTACCTACGTCGGAGTTTTTCGTAAGAAAATATTCGGTTAGAACGGAACATGTGCTAAGAAACAGTGCGTCACTGCTATTACACAACTGGTTAGCATTATTAAGAAAATGTGAAAGATGGAATGGGTTTTAACACGCTATCATGCGCACTACAAAACTGTTGTTCTGAATGATTAAAAATTACTTGTAATGAATACATGTGCCATACTGGTAACACGTTCGTAAAAATATGTTTTTTAAATTTTATTAAATTAAATATGATTAAAATGTTAAAATTAATAAAACAGTAGTAATTGAAAGTAATTTTATTTAAAAGTAGAAGAAACTGTTAAATATTTTCAATAACATTTTTTAAATATAATAATTTTAAAATAATTTTAAAGACCAAAGTAGAGTCACGGAATCTTCAATGGCTAACTAAGCCTAAAATTTCAACTTAGAGTTTAAATCTATTCACAAAAAGAGAAACTTTTCAGCTAGTTTCAGAGTTAGTCAAATTTTGTAGCAGAGAAAGTAAATTTTTTATCTTGTGAAAGGAAAGAAAAAAATCCACGAATCTAATTTCAGGTCCTTGCTTATGCTTGACAACTAAAATTAAAATTTTCCATTTTTAATCACAATGTACACCAAACTGGTCGCCTGCTTTTTATAAGTCTGTAATTATTTTTAAGCGACAAACTGCCGAAAACTTCATGTGAAAAGTGAATAATAAGTTGTTCTCTTTTAGTACAAGAACTTTTATTAAGCGAAAAATATTCCACTCATTACAGCAGAAAAGCAGTGCTAAAAATAATTTGTTGTGAAGTAGCACTCTTTCAGTATGTTTCCGAGATATTTTAAAGCTTATCTGCTACCTTTATGGTCTAATTTAATGTCAGCAGCACTTAAACCTGACATATTGATTAGTTATTGTTTTGACCGAGATGAATGTATGCTGCTTTAATCGATAGATCAATGATACCAAAATTCTCCTCCCACTACTTAGTTCACACGCATGTGCCTTCTTTACAAACAGTGAGACATACCTAGTAAATACGATATGTCGACCAAACTGTTGACAAACGCGATAGACTTCTATTGCTCAGGTTGTATCCAAAGATCCAAAGATGTCAGTTAGTCCGCTTTTACGAGGTTTTCAGGTTATTGCTTCTTTACATGGTGTTTCTGGAGCTTTCTTTTTTAGAGATATATCATGGAAGGATTGTAGTAAGTTACAGAGAATATTATGCTGTTTACATACCGCGTATTGTATCGTCGCTATGGTGCTGACTTCTTTTGAAAATGTGTATTTACTTGTCTGTAAATCTTCTTCATTTATCAAAGAGAATTCGGAGATTGATTTAGTGGCTTGTTTGCTTATAATTAATTTCATATTTTTTTCGGTCTGCACCAGATATTTGATGTTCAGGAAGGCTTCTGTGTTTTGTTCTCTCATCCGTAAGTGCTGCAAAATAGAAACGTCTGCTAGGGAATACTCGCGATTCACTGGATCACACACGGTAACCATAATTATTACGTCAATGTATATCGGATGTTATTTATTTGGATTCTTACTGACACTGGATTACACATCCACTGACAATAGTTGTTTTTTACATTCAAATTCAAATCGTGTTCAGAGAAATATATTGTTAGTGGTTTGTTTCGGTTTTGGAGAGTCGTTCGGATGGGTTTCGTGTACAGTAATCCCGTCCTGGTTAGCTTTTCTCGCTTCTTTCTATCAAAATGTATTCCGACTTATTAACGAGGAATTAACATACCAAACTGCTATACGCGAGTCAATTCAATTGGAAAATATTAAAAGACTGATCGTTCTTTATAAAAAATGCATCGAGCTTATACAAGAAACACAAAGAATTTTATCTTCAGGAATATTTTTTGTTTTTGCCTTAAACACTGGATTTTGCTGCTTTTCAACTTATTATTTGTTCTCAATAGATAAAAAGTCAGTATCACTTTCATATGAGAAAATAATGTTTGCAACGGCTCTTTTTATCTCTTTTTTCATGATGTTATTCCCATCAGCTGCTGTTAGTAAAATGAAACAAGAGGTAAGTGATTGCATTTTTAATAAGTCTAAGTGATTAAATGAGTAAATAAAAGAATTGACTTAAGTTAGTTTCTTCATGTAATTAGGGAATTACATGAAGAAAAAAAATCATTTAGAAATTGAGATATTAAAACATTGCTTTGACACCTATGTTTTAAGAATAAAAGAAAGATATGACGATGTAATAAAAAAACTGTCTGGAAACCTTTAATCTAATATAAATAGAACTCATATAGACAAGTGAGTTGTTTGAAACAATTTTGTCATTGTCTTATCTTATTTAAATGTAAGGCGATCTGAAGGGGGGAATATTTCGACAGACAGCTTTACAGAAAGCATTTTCTTTACAGTTCACACTGTCGTTACCATCATCAAATATCAAATAGGTACAGACTGTTTCTTTTTGACGACCGTAGAACAATGATATCTCATATGTTTAACCACTTTGTAAGCCCACGATTTACTCCAAAGTAAACGAAGTCTTTATGCCATTATTTAAAAGATTTCTTACAGCTTTTAGCTATTGGTTAGAAATACAAATAAATTAAAAATTCGGTGAGGGACTCGGTGTTGAGTAAATAGGTATTAAACCTGAAAACTGCAGGGGGTTTTGAGAGGTACGATTAAGGATTTCTTTGTATTGTTCCATTGGAATAATATTGATCACTTTCTACAAAAAAACAATATTTGTCAAGAAATCGCCTATCGATATTAGTGCTAGCATTACCAATAAATGCATGTGGTTATAAACGAAACAAGGGACAACCTGCACTACAATTACTGTTCGTGTTATTTCGGGTTTTGGGAAGGTTACAGATAGTATGACAAAATTAATATTTTAGATATTTGTTTCTTCAATGGTTGTACGTATATCACACCGTTATTGTATTAATCATGTGAATGTGTTAATGTGTAATGAGTACCTTCATGAATATAAAAACATAACGTTGTGTTCTGTATAAAGCGATAAAACTGTTACTGAGGCAACAGTTTTATAGTGTTCTACAGATCTGTAGAACAATGTTCCTGAATTATGAGATCCTTAGTTCAGATCCCAATTTATCAGGATTATTCAAAACAGAGTTACAAATTCCTATGAAGAACAGATGGAAGAAGAGCAAATGGGATTCAGAAGTAAGAAAAGCAGAATAGATGCAATTTCATATTAAATAGACTAGAAGATCTTATGAGACACAAAAACACTCTACTACTGCTTAATAGATTTCAAACAAGCCTTCGACTTAATAAACAGAATAAACTCATTGAAATCCTAGAAAATTGAGAGTTTGACAAACAGCTGTTAAATTGTATTGTATTAGGAATTATTATTCAGAAACACAAGCAGTAGTACCATAAAAAATATATAGAAACAGTCCAAATAACAATTAAAAAAGCAGTAATGTAAGGATGCCCATTCCAACCATATTTATTTAACCTATACTTACAAAACGTAGTAGATGAAGCACTACAGCTGTGCGAAGACATAACTGTAAATGGAAGAAATATAGCACACTTAAAGTACGCTGATGACATCGCTACAGACAGCCAAGAAAAATTAGAAAATATTTTGAACAAACTGCATCAAACCAGTAACAAATATGATATGAAAATCAATTTTAGTAAAACAAAACTAATGGTATTAGAAGAAAAAGGGAAACAATCCAAATGAAAATAGGAAACAATAATACAGAACAATTAAAAAATTCAGTTATTTAGGCTCAGTGATCACCGAAGGTTTCAATTATTTTGAAACCATAAAACATAGAATCAGTAATGATGGGTAGACTAGAAAAAATATGGAACAATAAAAGGTTAAGTAAAGAACTCAAACTAAAGATATATAAAACAATGATAATTCAAACAACATTTTATGGATCAGAATGCTGGATCCTAAGAAAAACAGAAATCTATAAACTCATGCTTTTGAAATGAAATGGCTATGAAAAATGAATAAAACAAATTGAACAGAACAAAACAAAATCGAAAAGGTCAGGGAAGAACTTAACGTCAAGGAAACAGTAATTGCAACATTAAAAAAGAACCAACTAAGCTGGTTTGTACATGTTTCAAGAATTAACCCCAAAAGACTACCAATCATATTATTAAATGGTAGAATTAAAGAACAGCCCAGCAGAGGAAGACCAAGAAAAGAGATTGACAACATAAAAGAAAGTGCCCACTTTTTCTGAGAACTACACAAAAAGACGGCAGACAGAAAGAAATGGCGAAAATTTGTCTTTGAGGAACTCAACCCATCATGAGCGAAAGGGGAAGAAGAGTTAGTTCTCTCGCAACACTGATGTACTTCTGTAGGTTTATTATAAAATTATTTTTAAAATGTTAGCATTGCAAATAATACGGATTTATTATACAATGTACTTCTAAACTGAATGGTTCTACTTATCTTATCCTATCCAGTGAGATAGTGAAAAACAAAAACGGATCATAACAACGTGACTCCTAAATGCCACTTTACGCAGTGACTTCATTCGAAAGAAACGAAAACCTAGACAAACTAAAAGCCAGTCCTGTCTAAGTTTATTTTTGAACAACAATACTATTAAGCTTCTCTTGATAGAAACATATCACCTGAAACGTGCATTTGAAAAGCTACCGATACCACATAATCTATGAGCTGCTTACACTGTAGAGATAGATCCCGGATCAGCCGAGAAATAAAATATTCATCCCAAATTCAAATCTGGTTCAACATTTTCTACTGCTGTTAAGTAGAAATCAATCAAACCTATTAATGACCTTATTGTTACTGACTTGTTCCACTCCTTACATCAGTAACTAGCTAATTCTGCAGTTCAGTCAGTCACGACGATGCTTCTTGATCGGAACCCCATCGGTTCAAATTCCATCTAGAAAGAACCTTTATAGCAACTTTTCAAATGAAGGCGAGTAGCCAGTCTCATGCGGACGAGATAGAGTTTTTCTCGCTTGCCTCATAGCCTTGGCTGCTTCTAAGGTAATTCAAACAACCTAACGCATTATCTCTCTCTCTCTCTCTCTCTCTCTCTCTATTCCCCCCCCCTTATCTTTTTCCTCCTTTCAATGCAATGAGATCTCTGTATTAGTACATCATGAAAATTTACATGCCTGGGAATCCACAATATACATTAAGGGGCCAGTTTACCAGAGATACTTATTAATAGCGTGTGTTGGACCAATATGACTATTGTTGGACTTTCAGGTAATCTTGTTATGCAGGGGCATCGTATAACACAGGTATCACGACCCGATGGTGAGAGTTCATTCCTGCAGTTCTTCTAGATTTATTGGCGGTGAGTTCTTATAATTAACATTGAAGACAAATTACCATTATTCTTCTTTATCCATCCTTGTAGGCTACACAACCATCAGTCGATTCTTGCGAAGGCAGCATAATTAAAGAAACTGAGATTATCTGTGTCCGAAATTATTAAACATGGAAATGTGGGCAAAAACAATCGAAAGAAACAGACAAGCAAACCACATAAGGGTTGTCTATGTTCTGCTACAAACCAATGCAGGTTTGTGCCAAAACATTATTTACTGACCTCGAATGCATCGATTTCCAAGAAATTATTGTGTAGTATGAGCCGACAAGCTTCCAAATAATCCTTAGACTGAGTGGTAACGAACTCGTCATGATTCGATAGTACACCGATATCAATCTGTAGCACGAAATGACGACTGCGATAAATAGCTTCAAACCAAATAGAGCATTCCTAATCCTAATCCTGTAGCTTTCTATCTTTTTGTTTTTTTGAGAGGATTGTTGATTACTAGGGAGATAATGACGCACGGCGGTTTCCTGTTTCTTTCCTTGCCCTAAGTATTTATCACTGTAGCCGTGTGTGTTCACGGGGCCGGTTTGCCTGTTCTGGAGGACGAAAAACCCGAGTTTCCAGGTAAAAAAACCCCCTACCTCCGTATGAGACCGGCTAACTAACCTTTCGTCGAAAGAGACCAGATAAAGGTTCCTCACGTCACTGACGAGAATCGACCCCAGGTCTTTCCGACCAAAGAGCTTCGTCTATAGCCTACTGACTAAGCTAGAAGCTGAACTAGAGCATTCTTACAAGAATGAATTGATTCCATCTGTTTTATAAAAAAAAAAAAGATCAACTTTAATATCAACTCGATAATGGTGTGACCACATGATTTTAGGAAACAGCAGTAAAAAAGACGAGGCTGAGCAGCATAGTTTCGATCTCGATTCTAGAAAGTGTTACGATTTCGGTTAAGGACGAATCTAATGCGTTCAGTTTCAATATAAACTGACTACGACTTTCATAGAGATGAAAAGGTGAAAAGTCTGCCAGGGAGAGTCAAATCTCTTAATCTTTCCAAAGTTTGGCGAACTTGGGCAAGATTTTTAGTTTCTTAAAAAAGAAACTGTTTGTATAATCCAAGGGTGCATACAGATATTTCGCATATAAATCTAACAATAATATTATATATTCGAATTCTTTGTTAATTAAAATGCTAGAAAAATCCTTCATCAAAAACAATTCCATATTGTTTCTACTTCAGTAGAAACAATATGGAATTGTTTTTACATATACCTTTATGCTTCATAAAGGTATATGTATATTATATTCAACATTATAGAATGTATCAACAAAATGTTGATTGGACACTGCTTAAATTACCACGACACGTGCCAGTTAAATCGATAGAAAGCAATACCAAACTACTTTCTCCTTTCCACGAAAAACATTCATGTGCACACATGCGCACAATGTACTTTTCTTTATACAGAAGAAAGGTCTTGTTAAGGAAATAAGACTATCCCGCTGCTGACAATGTCGCGAAGTGTTCCTACGAAGATGTCATCCATTTCTCTGTTCAGATGCTTCCACGTCATCGCTTCTTTACATGCATTATCTGGAGTTTCTTTTTTCCAAACGGTATTGCCGAACGATTGCGGCAAGCTCCATAAGAAATTATACTGTTTGCAGGTTACCTACGGTTTTGTCACAATGGTACTTACTTTTCTCCGAATCTGCTTTGTAGCTGGATGTAAGGTCTTTTCCTCGATGCACAAGACAACCATTGATCCAATAGCTTGTATCACCTTTGCTACGTTCTTATTTTTTACCTTCTTTTCGAGATTCTTTATGTATAGAAAGACTTCTAGTTTGAGTTCATTAATCCGTAGATGCAGCGAATTAGAAGCGCATGTTAAAAAATACGACCATTTCAAGGGACCTTACTTGACAACTCTATTTATTGTAACACTCTATATTGGATGTTATTTACTTGGATTCATGTGGACATTAGATCCTATTAAACCATCTTGTGGAGACTATTTCCAACTGTCCCGCTTAAATTCCCTTCAGAAAATATTCTTATTGGTAGTTAGTTCTGGCTTTGCAGAATCGTTTGGTTGGGTGTCATTCACAGTTATTCCGTCGTGGACTGCTTTCCTCTCTTCTTTCTATCAAAGCGTATTCCGAGTTATTAACGAGGAAATAAAAGAAGAGAATGCGTTACGCACACCAATGCAATTGAAACGGATTACGAAACTGATCGATCTCTATGAAGAGTGTATTGTTCTTGTAAAAGAAACAGAAAGAATTCTTTCTTCAGGATTGTTTTTTGTCTTTGCTGTAAATACTGGTTTTTGTTGCTTCTCAACTTATTATATTTTTGCTACGGATGAAAACGCTCCCTTAAATTTGTTTGGGAAGATAATGTTTACAGTATCTGTTACTTTTTCATTTTTGATGATGCTTTTTACTTCCACTGCTGCTGGTGTAATGAAAAATGAGGTATGTAATATTACTATCTTATATTGCTATCTTATATAGTTTAAAAAATGAGTACGTGAGTAAATTGATCATGCACTGTACTATGCAATGTATATGTGCATCATATTTGAACACAGTCCTCCTGCACTGAGTTAACTTTCAATCAGGAATTCCCCCCCCCCCCCCCACACGCACACCGATTTACGTATTCGGAGCGATAACGAAGTGCCACGTGATATCAACGTCACGTTCAGCTACCATAAATGGGCATATCCTCTGTACGTAATCAGCAAACGTTTTCCAGTAATGAGGTATTCTGGTGACTCCATCTGACTGCGGGCAGATAGTTGGAGCCTGGAGGGCAGGTGCTAGTATTTCGAAAAGAGCCGAACTTGTTGGCTGCACTCGTACTACTGTATTAAGGATGTAACAGGACTGGATTAGCCATGAACAGACATCCACCAGAAGGGCTCACATTGGTCTGTCACGCATGGTTGATCCTAGAGGTGACCGTCGGGTGTCACGACTAGTATCTCAGCAACGACCTGCAAGAGTCACCAACCCTAGCTCACCCACCAGTACAACAGCTGGGCAATTTTGCCCATTTCCACTTGCACCATGCGCTGTACCTTGCATCGCCTAGGGCTTCACAGCCAGAGACCAACAAGGATACCCAGGATAACGGGCAACTCATCGCAAACCAGCCTGGCATGGACCAAGGAACGTCGGCAATGGAAATTCCGCAGATGCAGAACGATAATCTGGAGTAATTAGTCCCGTTTCCTGCTGCACCGTACTCTAAAAGGGCATTTTTTCCCAGTCCGATTCAACACTCCACTAAGCAGGGTAAAAATCTCGCGATGGACGATTTTTATCGTCCATCACGAGATTTTAACTAACACATAAATGACTCACAAAGCAATTTGCCATAGTGGGATTTCAATCTACAGCTGTAGTTTGAAATATAGACTATGCACATTAAGCTGCATGATCCTCTTCTTCCTCTCCTTGAATCGCAAAGAGATGATTCAAATTTAGACACTTCACCCGAACGATCATTTGTTGAAGTGTCAAAATTCTCAGTTGTAGTGATGAAACGGCATGCTTTCAAACGAACAATATCGCGTTGTGGCCCTGACTGGGCTACTGAGGCATCACTAGGTGGTTTCTGAAATGTCGTTAATCGTGTTAATCGTATCTCTTTCAGAAATACCATTGCACAATAGTTCAGTTGTTCTTCAGTTGGAAGTCATGCCGCATAGCTCCAACAATTTACTCTCTATTGGCAATACTGTGCTGCCAAATTTTAAAGTATCTGTTCACAAATTCAGTTAAAAATTCTAATGAAAAAAATCTTTATCCTTACAGCTGATCTTCATTTCCTCCTCATTTCTCCCAACCGTAAAATGCAATGAAGTAATAGTAATATAAAAGCAATGCGAAATTAAATGAACACGAGGAAATGGACCCAACTAAATTAAGGTGAGGTAACCTGAATAAATCATAAATTAAAAGAACTCACAAGATAGGCGACTGAAACGTTAGTGATAATTTTGTGTAATTTTTCATAAGTCAAATTTTTTATTAAGTTTCGATAGAAGTATCATAACTCTCTCTCTCTCTCACACACACACACACACACACACACACACACACACACACACACACACACGCACGCACGCACGCACGCACGCACGCACGCACGCACGCACGCACGCACGCACACACACACTCACACACGCACGCACGCACACACACACACACACACACACACACACACACACACACACACACACACACACACACACACACACACACACACACACACACACACACACAAATTTCTCCTCTGGTTAGATGGGAACATGTCAGGGATACTCCAATCGGATCTGAGGTCCTCAGACGAGTGAGTTTATTAAAGCTGTTAATCACATCTGAGCTATGCTTTGTTTTCCGAATTTTTTTATTATGATTTTACGGATGGATTGCACGTTATGTGTGACAATTCTAATCTCTCTTAATTTTTCATACTTTTCTATTTCTTTGGAAATAAATGTTAATACTAATATTGGATATGAGTTCAGCCGTTAGCGCAAAGTATGAGCCTTATATATTATAGATTAACTGCAGTGTTTAAATTTTATTCGGTTAGAAAATAATAAGACGCTGACAGTAATTATATTTCCTGTGCTTGAAGAGCCAAAGCTTAGACTTCGCTCTAGAAATCGATAGTAGGTCAACATTGAACAATAATCGCAACTCGCAAATGACACACACATGCGCATTGCTTATATTACCGATGAAAAAGAAAGAGCACAACTTAAAAATGAAATATTTAAGTTCTGGCACTGGTGGTGTGATGATCTCACTCTCTGTCATTTTGCAGACATGACGTCCAGTCCATTCTTTAGAAAATTTCAAGTGATTGCTTCTTTGTATGCATTTTCTGGATTATCCTTTTTTAAAGGAATTAAATCTAATGATTGTAGTGCGTTAGGCCTAAAGCCGAGCAGTTTATTAACATTTTATTCTTTCGCTATAATGTTAGCTATTTTCGTTCGTTGTGTTGAAGTGTCTATGTGCGATTATTATCCTTTCGGAGAAAATTTTAATGCTTATTTAATTTTCTTCAGTGGTCTTGCTATTTTTGTTTTCTTTGCTATCTTGGGAAGATTTTTAATGTATAGAAAGACCACCGAATTAAGTTTTCTAATTCGTAATTGTTGCGAGTTAGAAGATTCTGTGAAGAAATATGTTCACTTCAAAACATCATACTCCTCGACCATAATCATCATTATAAATCATATTGTATGTTTTGGAGTAGGATTCATGTGGACACTAGCTTTTATCCAAGCACCACCACACGATTGTTTACCCACTTCCGGTTTATCTCGTGTTCCCAGTAAGATATTGTTGATATTTTTTTCAGGATTTGCTGAATCATTTGGGTGCGTGGGCCTCACAGTTTTCTCTAGCTGGACATCTTTTTTCACTTGTTTCTACCAGAGTATATTCCGAATTATTAATAAGGAAATCAAAAAGCAAAGTGCTGATCGTGTATCGATGCATTTAGATTCCACTAAAGAGCTGATCGATCTATACAAAAAATGCTATTTTCTTGTAAAACAAACAGAAATAATTCTATCTTGGGGGATATTTTTCACCTTTGCCAGTAGTACTGGATTTTGTTGCCTTTCTTCTTATTATGTGTTCGTTTTGGATAAAAATCAGTTTTTCCATTCCCATGGTAAAGTGATGCATGCAATGGCTGCTGTTTCCGCGTTCCTGATTATGCTCTTTCCTTCAGCTTTCGTTAGTTATATGAAAGAAGAGGTAAGTGACTCAGTTTCATTGATTAAATGATAAATGATTATTTTCCATATTTTTTTAAATTTTACTAAAAAAAAAATAAAAGTTTTGACCATTATATATATATTAATATTAACTGACTTAAAACCCGAGAATTATAACAAAACGAGATTTATTTGAAAACGCAACATGTTTCGTCGAGAATCTTCACAGGTTTCTCAACCACTTAAACAACCTCCATCAGGATATAAAATTAACCATGGAGATTGAAGAAAATAGTTCCATCTGTTTCCTAGATGTTAAACTCACCAAGACGCCTGAATCAATAAAAGTCTCTATATTTAGAAAGCCAACTCATACAGACAGACATTTGCATGCGTCATCCCATCACCATCCAGCGCAAAAGTTGGGTATTATATCAACTCTTGCGAATTGTGTAAGATCTGTACTGTCAGATGAAGAAGAACTAAAAAAATAACTGCAACATCTTAAATGGACCTTTAAAAACAATGGCTACTTTTTAAAAAGTATTAATAACTAATTATCCCACCGTCAACGTAGCAACGTAGAGACACAGGACGACTCCAAAGGTCATATCGTCTTGCCATATATCAGCACACCATCCAAAAAGCTGAGTAGAATCCCAAAGAAGTTTAACATACAAACGTGCTTCTCGACTCTGCCAAAAATAAGATCACGTTTCAACAACTATAAACAATCTCACAACCTTCTACAATTCTCAGGTGTATACAAGGTCACATGTGAGTGCGGAAAGCCTTACTATGGGCAAACGGAGAAATCTATCCTACTGCGACTCGAGGAGCACCAGAGAGACATTGCTTATAAGAGAACCAGAGTAACTGCTCTGTCGGGCCATGTCCTATTTTCAATAAACACAAACAACGAAAGCCGCCAACATGAGATAAATTGGACATCAACTTCAAACCTACACATTTGCCATGATGAGGTGGAACGCCGCATTGTGGAGTCAAAAGAAATCACCTTGGACCCGCTTCATATGAACAATAATCTCAGCTATAATTTGCCTGACTCTTTCAGCTCTACTATCAGATACTGGAGATCGCGTTGTTCCACACACGCACAAGTGTACAACAATAGAACTTTAACACGGACTATAGCTCAAGTTCAGAATAACTGTAATTCACAGTCGAATATTATAACTTTATAATTGTATAGCTTTAGAGTGTCTCAATGTTATTTTCAGTGTCTTTTAATATCTTTCTATGTTCTTTACGCCTGATGAAGTCAATCTCGACGAAACATGTTGCGTTTTCAAATAAATCTCATTTTGTTGTAATTATCGGGTTTTAAGTCAGTTAATATTAAAAATTAATATCTCTCTCTCTCTCTCTCTTTCTCTCTCTCTCTCTTTCTCTCTCTCTCTCTCTCTCTCTCTCTATATATATATATAGATATATATATATCTATATCTATCTATATATATATATATATATATATCTATATCTATATATATATCTATATATATATATATCTATATATATATCTGCGTATATATATATATACGCAGAGAGAGAGAGAGAGAGAGAGAGAGAGAGGGAGGAGGCCAGGGAAAATTCATTCAAAATAGAGCACTTAAAAATTCCACTAGTAGAACGAAGTAGTGTTTTGATTATTAGGCAGTCATCTGCATGCAGTACAAGGAGGACCACGCAAATTATTCTTTCCACAATTCCTTTCATACTACTTAATGACTTTTTCTCACGGAAACAAAATGAAAACAAAAATGGGTAAAACTGTGACATTCATTGAATTCACACTTAATATGTAATGTAGATGCAATAAAGTTTTAAAGGCTTTGCCGAACTGGACAGCGAAGAATGGAACATGTTTTAGTAAGTGCGGATATCATAGTGATAGATTTTATAATATATCATTGATGTTCAGAACATAGCATTAGAATTCTTCTACGAGATAAATTTAATGACTTAGAGAACTTCGCATTTTTTAAGCAAAATTCCTTTCCACAAGAATGAATAAGCAGTGATACATTGGTGTCCAAAACCTAAGGACAAGTTACATTTTTATCAATATATGAAAAAATGACTACAGCCAATTGTGGACATAAATCTGCTGCCGGTAGGCTAATAAATTATATTACACAAAAATGCGTTTCAAATGTCGTACAAATTAAAGTGCAATACGTTTTTAGCAAAAGTTACAAATTTTCTAATGATATAGTTAAGGGATTAATGTACAGTGCTTACAGAAACCTATACAGGAGACATTTCAGTATGGAATAACGTAGTTCTCACAACGTTGTACCATGCTTAGCACCGAGTGATGCAGGAGTCCTTTTGGCAAACTGGCCCACTCCTCCTTCAGTGCAAGGATAAGATTTTTCTGGAGGGGAATTTCGAGTAGTAGTGCATCTCACTATTGCGGCCCAAACGTGTTTTTATGGGGTGGAGATCTGGGAGCGTGCTGGCTTTTTTGATTAACATCCTCGCTGTCTAGAAGTATCTCCACTACTTGTGTACGATGTGGTGTAGCATGATTTCTTCGCCTACAGCGCCAAGGAACAATCGAACGTGACGTTGAAAAACTTTTTTGCAATATCGTTCACCAGCACTTGTAGCTCGGTGCATCATTCGGCATAATGCCTCCCCACACCATGATCCCCAGCACCGCTGTATCTATCCCTATTAAAAACATTCTCGCAATGGTAAGCAGTATCACTTTCAAGCCACATCAAGTATTGTCTAGAATCGTAAAGACTAAAACGACTCTCATGGTATAAAGATTACATTAGCCCATTGGTATCTCGTCCAATTTTGATGGATACAACACCTCAGAAATGTGCTATATAATGAGCTGTGAATAAAGGGATGCAGACTACAGACCTTCGGGAGTATAGGCGCACTTATCATGACGTCTCTGTCACAGTTTTTCGAGATATCCGCGTACTTGTACGTCAATGGAGCGGTCTTGCCGTGGTGCATCGATTACATTTTGCTGTTATAATCAAACATCTGTCTTCATGCTCGGTGGTAGAGCGAGGGCGACCTCTTAACAAATGCATGGAATACATTGCATTGGTTTGAAACGTTGCCCTGAGCCTGGATACAACTCTATGTGAGATTTCAAACTCTCCGGCAGTGTCAGTAATTCTGCGGCCTTCTTCAAGCTTTCCAAAGAGTCTTCCCACGCGTGAAATCGTCAAAATGACGTCTTTGAGATATTACAAGACATCCAAGTTTGCAACTTTATTCCTTCACGAAAAGTGCTTCCTACAAACAGAATTCTCTTAGCACAGCCTTTTGCCTATTATACTGTTGAGTGCTACCACGTGACCCTTTTGTGTGCGATTCGAAAATTTGAACCTGTACACGCTTTTTACTCGAAATCACTCAGTTATACAAACTGCCACAAGCTGATTCGTCTGAATTTTCGGTTGGAATCTTCAGAAATAATGTTTCTCCTTTGGGTTTTTAGACTCTGTCTTTAATGAGCTACATGTGATTGTATGAGAAACTTTTCGGATAATCGACTGCTTTCATTGGTTCCGGTTAATAGTATCACTGATGGAATCTTCGTTTACGCCTCATTTCAGAGGCGTGCAGTTTACTCTGTTGTTTTATTTATTTGTCTAGGACAAAATACTAAATTCATGATATTCTAAAGATCCGAATGTTTAACTCATTGATAATTAATTTTGTGGTGCCAGTAACCATTCTTTGCAGTGTTCAACTTCCGAGATTTCTCTACTGTTATAAAATAAAGAATGCCGTAATTTGTTATTATAGATATTTCCCGCTGTTTTTTAATCATATTCAACGAATAAAAGTCCACAGTGAGAAATAGTTGATTAGAATATCAAGCATAATGAAATAATAAAATTTTTCTTAGATTCCATAAGCTGCTTTAGTTTTTAATGCACGCTTATCTGAAACTTGGAAGCTTTCACACGAAGAAAAATAAAATAAAGAGAAAGGTTGGAGTATACAAAGAATTTTTTGGGGAGGCTCGAGGGTCTAAACTTGTCCGAAACTTGAAGTGTACTTGGAATATCCCTGGAAGTTGCAATTGTAGAGAATTTTTAACTAGAACTTCGAGTAACCTTGAATTCATTGTCCTTTCATTATTACTATCGTATGAAATTAACCATAATTTCATATGCATATTACAAGCAAACGTCGCCAATGTTGATTCTTTGTCATTTTATGAAATTCAGCTGATCCATAGGGTTTTATTTCTTAAAACAATCTCAAAAGTATCTCAATACTTTTTTTATTTTTATTTTATTCTTTTCTTTTTCTTTTTCTTTTTTTTTTTAATTCTAAGTAACGAATGTTATACTTAGAACGAGCAAAATAATTCAAGGCAAATCGCGACACCCGAACTGATGCGCATGCGCCATTTTGCTTATTACATAAAAGTAGAACGCATTTAATTTTTTGAGATAACTTCATTGGCTGGTGCATAGGTGATCATTTCTCTCTCTCCCTGCCCAGGGTAGTTAACATGTCTTCTAGTTCCTTCTTCAAAGGTTTTCGACTTATTGCTTTTCTGCATGCATTTTCTGGAGTATCGTTTTTCAAAGGAATTATATCCAATGATTGTAGTACATTAGAAGTGAAAACATGCAGTTTACAAACGCTTTATTGCTTTGCCACGATGGTATTGATTTTTCTTCGTGTCGTTTTTATTGCCCACTGTAAATCTTATTTTGGCTTACAGAATTCATATATTTATCTCATGGTTTGCATTCATCTGGCGAATTTCACCTTTATAACGTTCCAAGCGAGATTTTCGATGTTCAGGAAGACTTTAAAATTGATTTTCCTGATCCGAAAGTGTTGCAATTTAGAAGAATCTGTGAAAAAATACAGCCAGTTTAAGGCATCGAACAAAGCTATCATAACAATTGCATTAATAAATATTATGTGTTTCTTACTTGGATTTCTTTGTATTCAGGATATTGTCAAAAATTCTGTCAACTATTGTTACTCAGTTGCAGGAGTGTTTTCTGTACAGCAAACATTACTTTGGCTGTTATTTTCAGTTGCTTCTGGTTTTGCAGAGTCGTTCGGATGGGTTTCCTTCACAGTTTTCTCGTGCTGGATAGCTTTCTTTGTGTCTTTTTACCAAAGCGTATTCCGACTTATTAATACGAAAATAAAAGAACAAATTTACTTAAACCAACCACTGCGATTGGAATCCATCAAAGAGTCGATCGTTCTTTACAAAGAATGCATTAGTCTTATCAATGAGACAAACAAAATTCTCTCCTCAGGAGTATTTTTTGTCTTTGCGACTAACACTGGATTTTGCTGCTTTTCCTTTTATTATATATTTACTGGTGATGAACATCAAGGTTTATATTATGAAAAAATTATGCACACGGGGTTCATCCTCTTCTTATTTTTCGTGATGCTTTTTCCATCAGCTATTACTACTGACATGAAACAAGAGGTAAGAATATTATAAGACTTTTAAAAATGTAAATAATATGTAAGAAAATATTTTGGTTGTTATTAATAGCATCATGGCTTCTTAATTTAGCTGTAAATATGTACGTAATGAGAATTTTAATAAAATTTAAAAGCGTATTCTTTATATTAGAAGAAAGAGAATGAAAATAGTGACATCATAGACGGAAGACCGATTCACTGGGAGATAAATTAGCTTTTTACTGGACAGCAAGCTTTTAAAAGCAGAAACTAGCAAACTGGAGGTCTGTAACTTGAGCATAAGTTAAATACCAAGTATTTAACTTATTTATGATATAACAATTTTTTGAAACACGGATGCATTCTATAGGAAAACAGACTGTAATTGTTAACAGACAATGAGTGCGATATTGTCCAATATTGTTAAGCTTAATAATCAGTACTTTGGAGATTAGAAATAAATGAATATGCTAGCTTGGTGAAACTTTATAGCAAAAAAATAAAGGTGAAATGGAAATCGACTTATTAGATAACTCTTGTTCTGGGACATAGCAAGAGCGGTGAATAAAACGTAGAAGGCAGGTACGGTAATGATGAAAGAATATTGTAAATAATTTTATTTTTTATTCACAAGTGGTGCTAGTGAATAAAAAATAGGTTAATAGGTTAATATACACAGGAAAGATCTGAATTTGAAGAAATAAAGCATCAGGCTATCATAATTATGGGTTTACCTTCTTCATTTTGCATCTAAAGTACAATACGTTACGGATGATGTGCTTGAGTAGAATGAAGCTGTTTAAGACAAATTATATACTATGATGGATCGAGCGGACACTTCGAGGTACACCTTTTGATTTCAGGGAGGGGGAAAGAAAATCAGATTCATAATTATCACTTCAGGGTTAAAAATTGTTCGTAGTCATAAAAGTTGAAAAGAGATATTATCTCCAAAACCCCCAGCTGTTCTGTAGTCGAAGTAATGTCGAGATCTGCAATTTAATATAGGAAGAAGAAACTATTCAGAAGCTAACTTATTGAGCGAGTCATAATGATAGACCAAGATAATACAGATGGACTAAGTTTTGGAGAATTTATTAACATGCTCTTTTTTTTTTTTTCTTTTTTATAAATCAATAAAAGTAAGGAAAACTTAGTTACATATTTAATTAGTCTTAATGCTTCCTAGGAGTGCTGGAACAAAAAACCCTGCATACTGAAGTATTTTTTCCTCAGCATGGTACCGCTGAAGGAAATGAATCCTTAATATTTAGGATTTCAGATTGTACGATGATGGAAACATGTGAATCCTCTTTCGCATTTTAATGGGTTTTCCCTTCAGTTCTTACTGTAATGAAATGCAAAATAAGTGATTGAAATTAACTTATTTTTAATGAAAAATATCAACGGAAAGCTTTTTCATTACTTGGCTTCTGGCTGTATTTTGAAGTATTGGTATTGGTATAGCTTTTGGATGGATGCTACAACAGAAACACACTCTGTATGGAGTGGATTAAAAAACCGCACAGTTTCATAGAAAAATGGAATAGCCTGTGAAGTGGGAAAGATTGCTTTAGACGAGTTCTCTTCTCCATGCTGTCTACTTCGACTGGTACATGTTACTTTCAACTGACGATATTCATTGTCAGTAAGAAGAAAGATATTCCAAGTAACAATCGTGAGTGATTTGATTTCTTTTAATTTTATGTGCAGTGACCTAATTTTCGGTTATGAGTATTAATATGTTCTTTATGTTGAGAACTATTTCGAATAACGTAATAGTTGTTACTGTAATAGTAACAACTATTACGTTATTCTGTTCAAGGATCAGTATATCCTCTCCTCTGCTTGTGAGTTATTTAGAGGAAAAAATGAGACATTTTTGGGGAGTCAATTGTAGGAAAAGGCACTCAGTCCATGTAATGCTGATTTTAGGAAAAACACACAAACACATGGGTACGAGGGATCTTCATTCCAAGCGTTTTTTTAATCTCATGAATGATCAGAAGTTATTCTCATCTGGAATGTGGCGCAGTCGGATTTTAGTTTGCTGATGAAATTTTCTGCAGTAATGTAAACAGATATTCAGGGATTAAAATAATAACATTTGGAAAGAAACTATACTGCAACCTGGAGTTCAACTTATAGAAATAGCCAAAAGGAACTCCTTGGCCTCTGAAGATATTCATCTTAGAAAACCGATAGTTCTTTTAGGATGTAAAAAAAAAACAACAACACAAAACAGCATTTTTTCATGGCTTTTTCAATAAAAGGTCGATCTTCCACGAGGTACTGCTCTTCGTAGTTCCTTCTCCAAAGAATTTCTAATAGAGTAATCAACATAGCATTTGAACAATCTGCTTTTACAGATTGTTCAAGTGCTGTACAAATAATAGCTAAATTGATATATCGTGTCTTAAAAGAATAAAGGGTTGTAAAAGGTACTACCCACAAAGAATACAAACTCCTTCTCTTAGCAGTCGAAAACATTCATGTGTTTGTTTTGCAACGAAGAGGTAATGGCGCTGTCTGTTTGAACTGCAATGACCTACACTTCAGCATTAAAAACAATATGATTCGGTGTCATTTTAACGACAAACAAACTGCGTTTTGTTTTTCATTTGATTTAGTGTCTTGTATTGCTGATGCCACGACAAAGTTTATCATTTCAAATTATATCAGAACGCTATTGAAAAAAAAAACAAAAGAGAGATGAAGAATTAGTAAAGATGGGGGTGAATTATGAATTGATAAGTTTCTCAAGAAAATGCATAATTAGTGAAAGAAAGAAAAAAAACAACAAGAAAGCAATTCCTTGAGAGGGATGCACGAGCAGTTTATTTAATAATCGTTAAGGAACCTTCATTAGAAAAAGCCCGCATTAATACTCCTGTTGGGATTCAATTCAGTTTTTGCATTGATCTTTTGTTCTACGTCTGGAAAGAAAAAAGAGAGCGGGGACTAATAGTGGCGAAGCAGAATGTTTGCTCTTTACGCAAAATTAGAAAGATGCTGATTTAACAAGAATTTCATGTAGAAGGGATCGATTTACAAATATTTACCAAAACAAGCAGAATAGTTTAAAGCATTTAATTTAAAAAAGTGGCCAATTAAAATAATTAAAGATGCGCTGAATAGCATAAAAATGAATTAAAAGATGAATTTGTGACAACCACTCTCTCCTAAATTTATGTAATCGTCTTGAGTGGTAAGATGTTAATTAAACACTTGAGACATGTACTTTGTGTCTCCTAAAGTAACGTTTCTATGTGCTGAGTGCATCGATGATATTTGTCCATATGGGTTACTTCAGACTTTCTGATAATCAGTTTCGATGCTAGCGGAAAGTTTCTACTTTTTCTGAACTCTGTTTGGCAGGGTCATATTCTTGTTACATAACTAGCGAATGTATTTTGAGCAAATGTGCATCTGCATAACTTTACTGAATGTTAGTTGACTATCAGGTGATACACTCAGAAACTAAGAAAAAGACTAGTTTGAATTCTATGTAAGATGCAAGTAACGTTTATTTTCGACTGGAGAAGCGTTCAAGTTTCATATGGAAGTAATGATTTATCACAGAAATTCAAGTGTTTCATCCTGAAAATCAGGCAAATAGGCCGAGGAATACACACAATTAACCCAATACAATGACTCTACGGACATCGTTTGCTTTCATTCGCAATTCCAACGAACTTACCTGAACTCTCAAATGCTAGTAATGAAGTTGTTCGAGGAAACCATTTGCCAAAAGTGCCTTTTCAGGTTATGTACTTAAACAGACATTTTATAAGTTACTGTGTTATGTTATTATTATCATTATTATTATTACTTTCTATATTAGCTTGTGGTTGTATTTGTTTGTTCTGATTGTACAAGAAAGTAATTTGCCTGGAAATCAATACATATCAAGCCAACTAATATTCTCGATGTCACGTGTCACTCATGCGCTTCAGACTTTTGTACAAGTTGGAAGCAAAAATATAATCCCCAAGGAAAAATTTCTATCGGCTTCTTAGATACGCGCTAGTCTCGGTGAAGAAACAATTTTGTCAAAATGCCCTCCAGTCCTTTCTTCAGAAATTTTCAAGTTATTGCTTTTTTGCATGCTTTTAATGGCGTTTTCTTTTTCAAAGGGCCTGCACTGAGTGACATCACTTTACTGCGATGGACGTCGTTCAATTTACAAAGAGGTTACTGTTTTCTGATTATCTTATTCACTGGTGCATATTCCTTTTCGATTATTCATTGTGAACTTCACTGGCTAAGTGAAAGTAGTGATGCTAATTTCATAAATGCCATAAGTTACTGTAATTTCGTAATCTTTTCGGTATTTGTGAGAATTTATATGTACAAGAAGACTCCGAGACTTGTTTCACTCTTTCGTAGATGTCGCAAATTAGAATCGAAAATTAAGGAATATTCTCACTTCAGTAGATTGCCCATGAGTACCAGCATTACTGTCTTTATTTATATACTATGTTTCTTATTAGGATTCCTGTGGACTTTCGAATATATTGAAAGTGAAATAATTGAATGTATGTTGTTATCATCCTTCCCTCCTCTTTTACAAAGGCTTATACTGATACTTTTATATGGTTTCGCAGAGTCATTTGGGATAATATCCATTACGATTTTCCCATCGTGGACGGCCTTTTACTTGCATTTCGTTCAAAATGCACTGAAGATTATTAATAAACAAATAAAGGTAATTAGTGTTTCAAAAAAATTCTCTCACCTGAAAAAACTGATTGTGCTTTACAATGAATGCATTTGTCTTGTAAAAGAAACGGAATGTATTTTTTCTGTAGGAATATTTCTTGTTTTTTCTATCAGTACTGGAAGTTGTTGTTTTTCTACTTATTTTTTCTTTACCGTTGGCCGAAACGAAAGTTATATTTCATATTCAAACGCAAAATATGCAGTGTTCAGTCTTTTTCTCTTTACTGTGATGTTTTTTGTATCAGTTATTTCCACTAAATTAAAACAGGAGGTAAGCTATTATTTATATTTTAATCTATTAATTTTATCGCGTATACAATTCTAATTAATAATTTTAATCATTTGTTTTCTTGTTTACATGTTAATATACATGTTTTAACATGTAAATTTGTTTTCTTGTGACTGTATTTTTCGTGTAATGTCTTTGATTTTGTTACTAGTTTAAAATAAAATTTTTTTGCAGTCAAAAGAGAAAGAAACAAACCCAATAAATAAATCTCGAAATATAAATTGGTTTTTGTAAATGCAGACGAAATGTTAGAAAGAACAGAAATTCATTTAAAACGTTTCCAACAGTCCACAATAATATGCTAATAAAAACAACGGCCCTTTCTCTGCATTTATGAACTGTGTATAAATTACACACAATAAGTATTTGAAGAGAATGAGTGAGGAAAGATAAGGCAGAACTGATGAACTGTTTTTTCGGGTATTACTTCAAAACAGTTTCAATAATAAACTACTACAATTCTCAACAAGCAGAAACGGATAGGAAATTATTTATCCCCTTGAATATAAACCATATCAATTCCGTTTTGCCTTTAACTTCAAGCACAATCAGGTGTTATATTAACGAATTATGGAGTGTTGTTGATTTTGAAAACTTCTTATGTATGTATACAGTGTAGACTGAGAATTCTATGGAGTAATCTCGTTAATGACATTCATCTACGTCAGCACATAAATGGCGTTTAGCCTTCAACAGCGTAGTTTTGTAAACTGAACTGCATAAACATATTCTAAGCTGAACAGTATATTGGAAATGGATGTGAGTGGAATCAATACTGACACAAATTTCTTTCAAATTATAAGAGGAATCACACTTTTTTATATGTTTTTGTTTTGCATCACATAAAATTCTAATGCATGTATCCGTCATTTGATGAGAATTGAACGGAAAATATTTCACAAATAATTCCTGATTCAAATGTTTTCTGAAACATCACATATGCGTTTAAAAGTCAATATGATTTTGTGACTGCTTCAGCGACTATTGAAGACACATCATGTAGGAACAATTAAAATCAGGAACATTATCGACAGGCCATAATTTGTGGCCTGACTTTATGACAAAAAAAGGGAACCATTCCATAGATACGTGCTGTCGATGAGGACCAGGAATGCTTAGGATACTGAGAGTCGAAAGTTAGAAACTAATAGTAAAATTTAACTAGTTAATAGTCTATATTTTATTTGTGATTTGTGATTGCGTTTCATAAATTATCATTACTGGTTGCCACATTGTTTGGCATAACGAACAACATCTCTCTCAAGCCAAACTTCTATAATTTCGGATCTAATTGTGGCAGGGATCAGGGGTCTTCAACCTTTCAGACAGTGCGGGCCGCATTAAAAATTTCAGTGAAGCCAGCGGACCACTAAGCTATACTGCGGCATTTAGATTGTAAGATGCTTTCCAGATTCATAAGTGCATTTGATACTTTGCATAAAATCCTATAAAAAAACACGCTCGGCTTTAAGAGCGTAGGTAGGAGTCGGGTTCATGATAAGTAAATACAATCAATACTTTGAAAAAGATAATTTAATGAAGAAAACATTCATTTACAATGTCAATGGACAACTTGGCAATGTTTTTCCTTGACCAGCTTGTCGATGTTGTATCAATCTTGGAAGTCGTTATAAGCAGAGTATTCTCGAGATGTTGGTCCGTAATCTGAATTCTTGTCTTGAACTTCACATGCTACATTCTGGAGAAGAGCTGCTCACATAAGTATGTCTTCCTAACAAAGTGCACATCTTCAAAGCATGCCGGCGAAGGTTAGGGAATGCGTCCTCAGAAATGTAGTCTTTGTAAAATGTAAGCAAGGGCACATTGAATAATTTTTCTCTCAAAGAAGAGTTGTTTTGGAGTTCAAGCAGCTCCATTTGTACTGTGCCTGGCATTTCGCCAGCATTGACACTGAATGGCATTGAAAATAAATGTAAAGTAGACTGTTGGTTACGAAAATCACTAAATCTCTCTTCGAACTCACTTCGCAACACGGATAATTTTATAGCTTATTCATCAAGTGACGAACAGTTGGTCTCAGCGAGAAGCTAAAAATGAGTTAAGGCTTTTTTTGCGAGTTGTGCCTCTCAAAGTTTGAGTTTGACAGTTAGGTCATTCATATAGAACGAGATGTCGGCCACAAAGGCAAAGTCTGTCATCCACTTCGGATCTTTAAATTTCGCAATCGGATTCCCCTTGGTTTGCATGAACTACTGTATTTCTCTCCTTAAGTCAAAGACTCTTTTAAGAACCTTCCCTCTGCTCAACCAACGCACACCACTATAATAAACAACATCGTCATGATCCGCATCGCACTCTTGGGTGAAAAACTCTTGACCCAAGAGTTTTGGAATTGACGATGATTCAATCCTCTTGCCCTAATAATGTTGACGACAGTCACAAAAACTTTGATGACATTCTCAAATCCAATAGTTTTCGCGCACAAATTCTCTTGGTGGATTAAACAGTGGTAATGGACGAAATCATTTCCTTCCAGTTCCAGTTCTTTCCATAGCAGCGCAACAAACCTTCCGTTCTTTCCAACTACAGCAGGGGGAACCAACAGTTACCATACCTTCGAGGTTGATTAAGCTGAGGTCGAAACGTTGGAGCGTTTTTCTTGGCGGCTTCAAGAAGATCAGTGCCTTTCGTCGTTCCCTTCATATGTACGAGCGCTAACAGTTTTTCTGTCACACTGAATTGAGGATAAATGCCACGGACAAAGATAGCCAGTTGTGCTGTGACCTTCACATCTGTGCTCTCATCTAAAGCAAATGAATATGACATAAATTCTGTCGACTGTTTTTTTAAAATTCCTTCAATCATTGTCAAGTTCTTGCTACAGTTACTCCAGACAAACTCGGTTTTTTAAACACTTCCCTATTCTTTGGGCACAGAATATCCCCAGCAGCGATGAGATATTCTTTCACAAACTCGCCGTCCAAGAAGGCTTTTGATTTTTTAGCAATTTTTATGCTATTACATAACTTACTTTGACGCACGCTTCGCTCTTTTCCCTCTGCCTTTTAAACGTACCCTGCTGGCATTTTAAATCAATTTGAGACGGTTCACTTTGTCTACATGAAGCAGCTCTTGAAGGTGATCGAAATTGGATGCATGCTTTGTCTCATAGTGTCGTTGTATATTGTATTCTTTTGATACTGATACTGACTCACGACAAATTAAACACACTGACTTATCGTCGATCGGTACAAAAAAGTACGAATTGGTCCACTTTTCAGTAAAAATCCGACAAGAATCACTTGATTTAGATTTTTACTCGTAGACCCCATAGCGATGGAAGGTGAACCCAAAAAATGATCCAAAATGGCCGTGTAACGGTTATTATCCACTGAATATGTTTCACAATAATGAAAAAAGTCTGGCAATATAAAACCACAATAGGCTATATGCCATAGCCTATGGCTAACACGACGAACCTCTGTGCGCTTATACACGAATATCACACTGTTCACGACTGACTGACTGACTGTGGATGAGATCCTCATGTATTTATATGAAAATAACGAGATATCGAGAACCTTCGAGGTGTTTCTGGAAGGCACTAGACAGCGGACTTGAACGAACTACTGCTTCAGTCATCTACCTGCGACGTTAGTACTAGTACTTAAGTACCGCTTGGCGCTGGTAGGTGGCTGAAGAAGCATGTCTATTTAATATTTATTTTTATAGGATTTTATGTATCAAATGCACAGCGTTTCTTGTGAATCTGGAAAGCATCTTACGATTCTAAATACCGCAGTATAGCTTAGTGGCCCGCGGGCTTCATTGAATTCATTTTTTATTTAATTACGTTTTAATGTTAAGCAGTTATTTTTTCGAAATGGCTGGCGGGCCATGCTTTGAAGACCCCTGGCATAGATGTTCACAGCCCCTTACATGGGCGAAATTGAGACAAAATTTTGTAAGTTTTTCAAAATTTTTCAAAATTTTGAAAAACTGAAAAAAAAAAAAACATGTTAAATGTTTTTTTTTTCAGTTTTTCTTCTGAAGGATACTTTATTTTAAATAAATTTTACAATCACTTTTCTGTACCCTTTTTTTGTTTAAGAATATGAAATCTGGCAAAACGTAGCCAAGTTTAGTGTCGAAAAATGTTTCGTGTTATAATAGCTTTTATTGGTTTATTTTCAGAAGCAATGCATTTCAAATTTTACATACATATCTCAATGTATTTACCATGAATGGAAATATTGTTATTGATAATAGTTTATAAAAAATTCCTTTAGCCCTACCATTAAACTGCACATTTTTTCTTTTAAATTGTGATGCAATAACGCAATAGCGATAGATGGTTTCATACTACCTGTGATATTGTATCAAATATACAAGCTCAGCTGCTATAATATATAAGCTTGTCTGGTTGGGGAATCCGCTTTCCAACCAGCAGATCGCGGCTTCGAATCCCGCCGTGGGCATGGATGTTTGTGATTGTCTTTAGATGAGATATGAAATTCATCGCCAGGTGTGAGACCACCTTCCCGCTTATTGGAGATTTGAAGTGGCTTAAAAAATTCCATGTTTGGTGTCAAGAGCAAAATTTCCGGACCAAGTAAAAAATAAAATAAAAATACAAAAATGTATAAAATGAATAAAAATATAAAAACACGCTCAGTGGCGGTGTGAATGTACTATAGGTTCACCAAAGTAAAAATAAATAAATAAACGAAAAACCTTTTGTGGGTGGAGCCATATAAAAACGACCTAAAGGCCTCAGTTGATAGCATTATTGAATATATAGATTTGCTATGAAATGATTTACGCATTACATCGCACTCGCTCTTCATGAGAAGCAATATTCACTGAAGATATTAACAAAATTAGATAAATCAGTGTTCAAAAAGATAACTAAACGTTATTTTTGGAAACTGATACCTGGATAACAAACGATTTGTACATTATTCGTGATGCAAACATCTGCACATTATACGATTGGTTTTATAAAGCCTACACAGCTTCACTTTTTCGTAAAGGGATAAAACCCATGAGTTGAATTTTCAGTAGCATCTGTATCATTAAACAGATACAGATTTGGTGGATTTAGTTTAGCTTCCATCTATCAATATAGATCTCCTTCTCCTCCTCGTATTTTTTCATTCATTTACTTAAAAACATACACTCAGCCTGCTTGAGGTGCTAATCAGACTGCACGGTTAGCCGGAAATAAACCAGTGGTGGCGATATCCTGGTATAAAGATTGCCCTCATGGATATCACTCGATTATCTTATCCCCATTTAACACGCCTTAACCGCTAACACTTACCTAGGGATTGTTTCCGACCAAGTAATTCCCTACATGTTAACAATTTCGTCCGATCTCCACTCTACAGAAAGACAACGTTCGTGTCTCAAGGTCGCATTAGCAGCTATGGTTCGAAGAGTATATCCAAGCATTCTGGGTGACAATTTTTTGCATACAATCCGTTCAGGTAGTTCATTAGGGAAGAAGCAGAAGAATTTCCCTCACAGAAGGTAAAGCGGGGGAAGCCGCTTTACCTTCTGTGAGGTAAATTTTCTTTAAGAAAGAGGATAAGGAATACTTACTTTTTGCGTGACTAAAAATTATTAATGACGTCGCACTTTTTTTGTAGAATCCAGCCACCTTTTCAGAGGTCATGGTTATACAGTCTGTGCTGTCTTACAGAAGAAAGAAGGAAGGTGGAAGTAGACACGTGGAGGATATTATTATTATTATTTTGCTATGGTGAGAGTTGAGTAATGGCTAATGACTTTTTTTTGTTTCCTGTCTCAGTCTTCTTTATTATGTAGTATCCAAGTGCAAGCACTAATCATATTCATATATATTGTTACCTTATAAGGTCACTTTAATTGACAAAATAGAGGATTAATTAAAGTTTTTAATTAATTAGTAATTATTTTTTATTTTTTTATTTCTTTATTTATCCAATACCTTGTCATCCGAATCTTACAAATGTCATGATGAATGACATTCAGTGTTTTCATGCAAGACTTTAGAGTCGTTTATAAAAAAAGACGCCAATGAATTCAAAATGTCAAAGAGTGGGTGGGAACTTGGCCATTTTTACAGCCTATAATAACACTTCATGTATCTCTTTTGCTTTTCTTGGCATTTTCTTGGCACACTTTCATAAGAATAACAGCAACTTTACCTCTTCTTAGAAAAGGGTGTAACATAAAAATTTCGAAATAGTAAAAAAAAAAAAATAATAATAGCGAACGCTGGCTGCTCTTTGTGATATTAAGAAAGCCACGTCGAAATAATTATCCATGGGAGGGGAACCAATTTGGAGTTTCAATTATGCTGGTTGGAAAATGACACAAATAAACCACACCAGGTATATTAGATGTTCATGAAAAGCGTACATTAACGAACAGTTTATTCCTTCCTAATAAACAAGAAATGAGTTAAATTACTACCTCAAAATAAGATCAGCAAATGACGAATGACACCAATTATATTTTATTACATAATTGTATGTAATTTGTAAATAAATTTTTTTTTCGAATTTTCTATATTATAAAACGTATTTCCGCATAAAGCATAAGGAAACGTATATCATCAAAATCATATTTACGCTGTGTACTTTTAATCGATGAACTGTGATAATAACACATAATAAAGAATAATAATTATTATGCTTTTTTATTTTTTATTATGCATAAGTATTAGTCATTATCAACAATTTTCCTTGAGCTTAATCTGCGTTTTGTCAGATTAAGCTACACCGATATTCTCATATTCTATTCCACTTCTAACTGCATCTATCCAGCTAGATCTTGGGCTTCATCCTGGCAAAGAACACTTGTTTTGCTTTCTTTTCTCAACATTTTGTTCAAGTGACCACGCTACTTGCGATTAGCTCTGTTGATATATTCCTGAATACGAAAAATATCAAGTTTCTTTCTAATATCTCACCTTTTAAATATGATGCTGATGTCATCGATGCTATTTGTTCCCTCTAATTTTTCTCAAAACTCTCACACTGGTTCACTGCTTAATTTGTTATCATATATTCGATAATATTTCTGGAACTGTGAAAAAATGGCTCTGTATGAGTAATGTATGAGTGCAATCATAACATTCGTAGTTCTCATAAAAGTGAGAGTAATCCGAAGAACAAAGTTAAATTTCTATCTGATTATTTTAACCTGAGCACAAAAGAAACACTACGGAATGTATTCGAGAACGGAATTTAACATAATGAAGGATGGGTTGAATAGAATAGAATAGCAAAGAGATTACAGTAAATGGAGGCTGCTTTGAAGGGTATAACTTCGCATTTTTTAAGTTTTTAATAATCAGATATTTATTGACATAATATAATTTATTATTTTTTTGTTACATAAAGTATTATATAATCACATTCGTTCATAATCTCTTATTCAGATTCAATGTATATTTACTCTTGATTCCATTTATAGGCCGAGAAAACGACATTTTTGCTGTCGCAAATGACGACGGAAAATTCCACTTTACAGGATCAGATCCAGGTGAAATTCAGATTATTGTTTCAATTGGAAAACAAATTTATTAATTATAGATCTTCAGTAATAATAACTTAATAGTAAAACTTTTTCCCTGAAGTGCACAATACACCCGTCGGTTTTGTAGCCAGAAAAAAAAAGCCATGGCTTGAAAACACTTCTTTCCATACGATTAAAATTACAGGGTTTTTCAAATGAGCGTAAGCGAGTTTGTTTCATACAGAAGTAGAAAGGTTTTAATTCCCAGATAGTGATTTTCCTCCTCCAAATGCAGACATGTCAGAAAATATGCATTGTAAGATTAAGAAGTGTAAATATACCACTAACTGGTTTATCATTACCAAAATTAGTTGAAAGAAAAAGCCGAGTTACCTGACCATAATAGAACAGTGAGTTTAATATGTAAAGAATGACTCGATTGTTATTAAAATTTGTCGATTCATCTTAATTTTCGTTTAATTTAGCCATATTAGATAAACCATTCTATACAATCATCAGTGGCATACCCAGAGAGGGGGAGGGCCTGGCACCCTCAAAGAAAAAGAAATAAAAAACACTAGAAACTTTTCCAAACATCTTTTCCTAATTAAAATTCATTTTTTTATTAATGTTGTGTCATTTCTTCTATTTCTATACTACTTATGAATTAGCGGTAAGGTGGTAATACCCTATAGCTCTCGGGAATCACGGTCGCTGTGAACACAAGGCGAACGAAGTAGTGTTCAGGCGGACCGAGCTACTTTGTTCGCCCGAGCCGGACCAGAAGAGATCACGGGTATCATGTATTGGCGATCATCGCAGATGCTCAGTCATAAGTCGTATGCGATGCGTAGTGAGTATTCTCAAATCGTCTACTGAACCCCCCCCCCCACCAAAGATTAAATCCTGAGTGCGCTATTGGATACAATACAGAAATATGGTAAAATTAGGGTTGCATTAATGTGGTAATAAATGCAATAATGCTATAGCAAAAGAAAGATTTTTTTTTTTTCATCGGCTGTTCTCTACCATTCAGTACTTGCTATAAATTTGAGATAAAAGTTATAAACCCGACTAAACTTATATCTTTAAGAAAACATTTCTGTGTCCGTTATTAATAAAATATGTTTTCTCTTACATGTACTATAAATTATTAATATAACTGTTTTACAACATGGGAAGGATAGACTTACATTTTTTGTATTTTTCTCTTCTATTAAAACTGAACTCACTCTCATAAAAATAGAAGAGTTCTTCGTGAAATTTTAGACAGAACCAGGTAAGAGGAAAATGTAGTTTTTGATCATAATTTAACAATTAATTTTCTCTATTGGAAAGCAGGTTAAATAAGTTATGGTTACTGTGACGTTCAATTAGTTTACAGGTTTTTATACGCTCTTTGCTTCTTCTACTACAGACATTTAAATTTTTTTCATGATAAAATTTTGATCACTGCTTTGTCATCCCTGCTAAGTGTCGTTTTATTTCCATTTCAGATTCTGACATTTATTTCAAGTTGTCGTGAACAGAAACCAAACATATCAGGACTTGGATTTTTTGATGTAGATCTTGCGCTTATGAAAACAGTAAGTTAACCAAACAGGTTTAGGTTCTACACTTACTACCTTAATTATGAATACTATATAAACTTGGCTATAAACAGTATTTATAAAACAGTATACAGTTTAGAGTAGTCCTTAGAGTAGAATAGAGTAGTTTAGAGCTTAATTTGTAAAATAAGATTATAGAACTATCAAAATTCCACAAAAGTAAAGAGAGTGTTTCAAAAAAATAAGGTAACAGCACATCGCACGTGAAAACTTGAGCGAAGGGAGGAAAGCTGAATATGAAGAAAAAGCTTCTTTTTCCTCATAAGAACACAGATGGAACCGTATTCTCATACGTCAGTAGTATTCAACCGAATTATGACAGTACGACTGGAAACATGGTCATATGTAGAAGTGCACGATCGAATATCTGAATATTATAGCTCCAGCATAAATCTGTCAGTTGGTAGAAACTGACGAAACAAGCATCATGTCACGGAATCAGATATGGTCATCATCATCATTATCATCATACCTATCGAGGATTTTGGGCAAACCTAGAGTGGCCTGTTCCGGCCTTAGAAGTCATCGTTCAATCTCTTAAGAGGACGTCCTGGTTTTCTTTTTCCTAATGGTTTGTAATGTTTGTAATTTAAGGCTTGTTTTGGTAATCTTTCCGTTTTCATTCTTTCAACGTGTTCCATCTATTTATGTTTATATTTTTTAATTTTTTCTATTACTGGTTATTGGTTTAATTCTTTCATAATTTCTACGTTTGTTTTGTGATCAAATAGAGTATACTTTGCAGTTTTTCTCATAAACTTCATTTCTGCTGTTATTAACCTTTGTTTGTCTTTTTGTTTTATTGTCCAGATTTCACTTCCATACAATAGGATTGGTAGGGCTAATGTATTGTATACTTTTAGCCTGGTTTGTTTTTGAACTAGGTTTGGTTTAAATATAGAGTTAGTAATACCTGTTATTTTTAAATATTTCGCAATTTTTAGATTTATATCTTTTTAATTTTCATATATAATCATACGTCCTAGGTAGATAAATGAATTCATGTGTTCTAAAATCTTCTTATCAATTACTATTTTAGTCCATGCTGAATCTTGTCTTTTAAAGGCCATCGTTTTTGATTTTTCTGTTGATAGTATCATCACGCAACATTTGGTTATCTCATTTGAATTTAAAATATCTTTCTGTAAGTTATCTTCAGATTTTGTAATTATTATTTGGTCATCAGCAAAAACGAGAGTGTTTATGCTCACAGTAGGAGAAAGTTTAATACTTGATGGAATTTGTTTTCCATTTTACTATAATTTCATTTAGATAAATACTAAAAAGAGTTGCTGAAGGGGAACATCCATGTCGGACTCGTTTTATCCCATCCCTCTCGTACACGATAGTTCATAATTTATCTTATTTGTATTTGATGATTTTCATAAGTATATATGATAGCTTTCAGAATATTATTTGGTATTTGTCTTTATTTTAGTATGTTAAATAAAATGCTTCTTTTAATTTTTTTCAAAAGCTTTTTCGAAGTCAATAAATGCAATATGTGTTTCTAAATTTATTCTATTTTTTTCTCTATTATTAATTTTAGGTAGAAGGTTGTGTCTATACATCATCGCCCTTTTCTAAATCCATTCTGTACTTCTAAAATAAAGTTTTCAGAACATTTTATTACTTTGTTATTTAAAATTATGCTATATATTTTGTAACAGCAATTTAGAATACTTATACCTCTATAATTTTTACGGTCATCTCTACTATCTTTTTTAAAGACAGGGATCACAACTGCTATTTTTCCATTCTATTGGTGAGTTACTTGTTGAACAAATTTTATTTAAAAATAATAGGAATCTTTCGTTGAACCTTATTCCTGCATATTTATATAATAATTCTGAACGTAACTTATATTATGGAACGTAACTCCAGGTGATTTTACAGTTCTTGTTTCTTTCAGGATTATTTCTAATTCTTCTTTAGTTATTTCCTTTCCATTTTCATTAAATGTCTTCCAGTTATCTTTTATAAATATTTATCTGTCCACAAGTCTGTATAGAAATTTAGAAATTCTTCTCATTTTAATTCGGTGTTTAGTTTTACGTTTTCTTTAGTATCCGTACTTAAATGTTTCAAAATCTTATATAGATTAGGTCTTATTTTACATAATTCATGTTCTAAATTAGAAACAAATTTGTTCCATGGTTCTCTATGTCTTTTTCTGACTTCTCTTTTAGCTAAGACTCTTATTCTTTTATATTCTATTTCATCTTCTAATCTTTTACTGCCTAACCGTTTATGATAGGCTTCTGTTTTCATTTTCATTATATCATCCCATATCTTCTGTTGTTTTCCTTTTATTGAATTTTTTGTTCTTTCCTAAGCTTTCATTTGTTGCTGCATTTAGTATCGTTTTTATATTAAGCCATTCCATTTTTTCATTTCGTTTTATTTTATCTAAATATTGGTTAATTCTTCGTTCATATAGCCATTGTATATTTGTGTCATTTAATAATCTAGTTTTATAAACAAATGTTTTAAATTTTCTTTCTGTTCTTGTTATTTGTAGCCATTTAGGTGGTAATCTCAATTTTATTTTAATGAGGAAGTGGTCACTACTTATTTCATATCGTCTTTGAACTCTAACATCTAAAGAGAACTTTGATGTCCTTTCATTTAAGATAAAGTAATCTAATATTGATTTTCATTCTCTTGCTGCCCAAGTATATTTATGTATGTCTTTATGTTTATAGAAAGAATTCATTATTTTAAGGTTATTATAAACTACAAAGTGGATCAATTTTTTTACGATTCCTGTTTAAAGTATGTTCTCCATATATTATTATTAATTTTGGTGTTTCCAATTCTTGCAAGGTAATGCCTTTATATTGGTGTAATGCCTTTATATTGGGAGATTCTGGTTCTACCCGCCTATTCACAGATAGAGATTATTGAGTGATCCCGATGTCGCATCTAGCCATTTTCATATTTTTGTACTATTAAACGAACACAATTGGAAAGCGACTTGCAACCACTTAATGCGAAGAACGCTTCGTTTCGTATAGTTGCCTTGAAAGTGGAGTAGAAGGCAAACGCATAAATGTATTCAGCAAGTATGTGGAAAAGTAATGTGCACAAAAGCCGTCATGTGGTATGCATATATCTTTGTTAAAATGAAGTGCTTTCACACAACCGTGCTTGCCACTTTATTTGACATACACTGGAGCGTGCACATTTTCAACAGTGTGAGTAATTAATGAATGTTAATAATAAATCCTTGCTGTTATCGTTTAGAGATGCAATACAGAAACAGTAGCCTAGGTATTTTTTTGTTAAAATTCAATATCTTCTCTTATGAGACCTCACTTACCTGCAATCAAAGCAAGATGTTAGACGATCTCTTAGATGATAGAATCCTGCTGAACTTTCTTTGTAAATTTTTGACAATTAATTCTTTCTTTCTCCTAAAATTACGGTTTCTAATTTCATTACTGAAAGCAAAACAACTGGTTTAGCCTTTGGTTCGATGACATCTGCTGTTAGAAAGACTGAAGAAAAATTTATATTTATTTGATATGTGGGTAAGTGTTTCCTTTTAATAAATAGTGCTATAATTAATTAAAGGATTGTATAGAAAGAAATTAAGTAATTACCTTTTAAACTACAATTTCATCTACAATAACATCAGAAATCACAATTATAATTGCAAAAATAGTTACAAATAAATAAGTGATGACTACTAATTAATGATTAAAAGGTATTAATTGTACTTATTAAAATAAACTATTTATATTAATTAAAATTGCTAATAGTAATTACTTCATATTGAATAGATAATGATCATAATTAGTAAATAAGAATTATTAATTACTTATAAATGACACAATTAGCAATTGAGGTTAATTTCTAATTGGTAATCAAGGGTGATTAATAATGATACTTAAATTTAATATATATTAATATGCGTTATATATTATATTTAATAATACATGTTTCATTATTATTATTATTATTGTACGGAAACCTTTATGGAATCCGCACACTCATCTATCATATCTCTCCTTGAACCAATTAACAGACAAAGCATGTACAACTGACATTAATAACCTATTTCATCTATTCACAACCTTCCAAGCGAAAATTCTAGCCCTTGCTTCCCATACTAATCACGCATTTAATCAGCTTCCAGGGAAGACCTCTTTTTTACATTCTCCAGACAAGTGTCGAAACATTTCCCCTACATCAATCCTATAAAACCTTTTAAGTAACTTAAATCTTTCTATCATGTCCTATCTTTTTCTCCAATCAATCAACTTCTGCATTCCACACAGCCACAGTCTATCCTCATAGGGAACGTTCCACAGACCACTTACCATTTTGGTCACTGGCCTCTCCACCGCTTCAAAATCCCCAAGAAACCCAGGAGACCAGACCCGATCACAGTAATCCAGATGTGGATGTATCAAGGCCTTATAAAGAGGAATAATAACTTCTTTATCTCTATTCGTGAATGTGTCCTTCAATAACCAAGTAATTTTATAAGCTACATTAGTAACTTTAGCAAATCTGCCTCTAAACTTCAACTCTCTATCTACCACCATTGCTAAATCCCTAGCTTCATCTATTTCCTAGAGCAACAGTTCCATTAGTGTAGTACTCAGCTTGAATTGTAATCGGAATTAGAATTGATAGAGGTACAGGAAGATGTTTTGATCTTAAATTAGGTAAGAGAAAAGGGTGCATGTTATCTGCCCTGTTTTTCATGAATTATATGGATCACTTTACGAAGAAAAGTGGTATTAAACCTAATATCAAAATTGTAGATATTCAACTCCCCTCTTTTGTTTATGCAGATTATATTATATTCTTAAATTAATGCATTATACATTTATTCTGCAGGATTTCCTAACAAAACTGAATAACTTCTGTAATAAAATTACGAAACATTTATTAAGAAAATAGGCAAAAACATTAGAAAAAATTAATTAATTTAATCACATTTTTGTGTGAAGATGGCAAATGAAGTAGGGGATAAATAGACAAGAGAATGAGCAAAGATGGTAGGGTAGGGAATCAATAAACTTGTATGGATAAGAGAGAAATTAGTCGAAGCACTAAACTAGCCGTATACAAGGCAGTGTTCAAACCAATTTAAAATTATGGCCCTTCCTCAGATATAAGTTCTGAGAATAATTAAATCGAGGATTTTATGAAGGAACGTGGTATTGTTAGCACTCAGGACTTTGGGAACAAAGTTGCTCAGGTAGTACGACTAGTTAAAGGGAATGGAAGAGGAAATATTAGAAAAAGGTGTTCTAGGGCGTCAGGAAAAAAAGACTTAGAGGAAGATTACGATCTAGGCGGATTGAAACGCTTAGAAATGCCTCAGAAGACTGAAATATAACAGATTGATTAGAAGGAAAATGGCGCAGGAAGTTAGCAGTGATGAATAGTCCCTAAGGGTACATATCAGAAATTCTGATGATGATGATGAGAAAGTATCTTAAAATATATTTCACATTTCGCTATGCTAAGCCGTAAACATCTAGCACGAATTAACAGTTCTTAATATTAAAATCCAACAATAATATGTCTTGCAGTTAGTGTTAGATCGACCCACAGGGAATGATGCTCTGCAAAAATAACCGGTACAAAGGTTATTTTTGCAGAGCTAAAATAACTGGTACAAAGCATATGCCTTCTGAAATACGAGGTTATTAAAAAAAACATATGTTAAAACGGTCATTACCATTTCGTCATTTTTGCTGTACACTTGTAACACATCATTCAAAAGTCGGTGCAAGAATGTAAGAGAACTGTGACAAATGACTGGCTAACTGCAGATGCATCAAAAACTAGCAATTTATACCTTTATCATCATAAGTAAATTAAATTACATTAGATTACACCATACTACGTTTTCTTATTCATTTAATACTTATCAAAAGGATGATAAATAAGTGATAACTGAAAAGATTCATTCACGTTCTGAATTCATCTTTTCATTTTATTCTCAGAATTTTTTCTGGTTTCTGTTTCTATTTATCTCTTTTACACTTATTATCCTTTTTCACTTTAAAAATAATTAATGCTTATTTTTAAAGAATTGTATTGATTTTTTTAGAATAATCAGAATGCACAGAACACTAAGCGTACACAACAGCCATTTGTCCTGTGTCCTGTTTATTTCAATGCTAAAAATTATTTTGCATTGGAATAAATTATTTCAGGACACATGGTCGTTCTGTTGCAGTTTTTTAAAACAAAAATATATAGTTATCCGAATGGAGAATTTTGCTGTGTATTCTTGAATGACTTAATTACTAATCCTTAACCACGCTACCGGCCAAGACTACCGGCCAATATACGTCCAAGTTTACCATGGATGCGAAGTGCATCTTAAAATTGTAATACCATTGATATTACATTGAAATATATGATGAATAAGAAGCGTATGAGTATGCGTATTTGATCCATAATGGCCGATAAGGTGGTTTTAAAACAAAAGATATATTATAAGCCTGGAATTTTAGTCCGTTCCATACAGCTGACACAAGCCATCGATGACCATGTAAATTTTAAAGTTAATCTTTTCAGTTCGTTTCAAACATTTTGGATGTAACTTTTTACAATCCTCCATTGTTCCGTAGGGTTGGAGGATGAATTCAGGTTGAATTCTGCCTGAGACTCGAAAACCCATTAACAGAACTTTACAACCGAAGATGATCAGCGGGTCTTACGGAGATGAAAGGGTACGTTTTCCGAAAACTCGAGTTTTCTTTCGTAAAACATGTAAAAGAATGATTGATAAGAAAAAAAGAATTCATACTTGTCAAAAAAATTAACATTTTTGATTTATATTTTCTGGATTATCACTTTTATAATAAAATCATTTTCAATGAACAAAGGGCCAAAAAATGAAAACCCACTTCAACTTGGAAATAAGACCTATTCATTCCTTGAATGAGTCGACTTGAAGTTACACTACAATGCCGGAGAGTCAGTATATTCGTCCTTCACTTCCGAATAAAACTTTCACTGAGTTAAAAATCGATTCATTTTTCTCAGAGATCAACCAGAAATCAAAAATGAAAGCTTGCTTGGTATAATATAACGATGGATATTTATTATCCTTTAATTAATTTTCAATGCAAAGTGAAAGAGTTAGATAACTCTTTTCTTCATTATTTTGACTTACTCACACCAACTGAGAGTTTATTCACTAAGTACGCAATTTTCAATGATCTACTGAGTTGCATTGTGGGTTTTCACTTCGTTTCTCGTGATGAAAAAAAAAACCGTTTCGAAATGGCTGTCGCACCACAGAAACATTTAACCAAAACTATCCATAACATATTTTAACTACAGTAGGACAGAGTTCACATTTTTACATAGTGCAATATCAAAACAACATATGATCAAGGTTTGTGTTTTGTAAGTTCTCAGTCGCTATCAAAAGTGCTTAAGATGTCCCTCACAAGCATTTTTTCTATCTTTGTATAAAATAATGATGGCCATTCCTTATTGTATTATTTAATTAAAATATATTTTATCTTTTCAGATTTTTGGTACCATCATCACCTACACAATCATCCTAGTGCAGACAGTCCCTTCACATAATTAATGTAGTTCAAGAAATCAGTCCACTAAGAATAAATTCGATGAAAGTGACATTTTAGAATTTTATTTTCAGTTGAAATGAACAGAACATATATTGGAGGAAATAAACGGATATATATTGAGAAAATTTTGAATTGTTTTTGGTAATGATGCATGTCTTCAGTGATTAAACTGTTTCATTATAATGAAGAACGACTTGCTAAAATTGTTAAGAGAACTTCGAACCCGAAAAGAAATAGAAATATGATGTATTATGTAAATTGCATCTAAGAATCAAGTGTTCTTGATGTCAGTAAAAATTCAAATATAGCAAATACACTCTATTTCAAATGTATTGTTTTAGTGTCTAACTTTTTCTATTTTTTAAATTCTTGTATGATTAAACATTACATAAACGAGCGTTTTACTTATATAATGCAGGTCAAATTTTCCCTTTCCTCAGGTCTTCTCTTGATAATATTTGGTTTATGTGGTTGCTCAAAATAAAAAGTGATGGGGAGGAGTGATTTATTTTTATTAATATATTTTTTATAGTTTTTGAGAAAGAAAATACACCCGATTCAAAATGTTAGTCCCATAAGTAGCTGTTATGTTCATTTTTTGCATGTTTACATTCATTTTTTGAAAATTTATGGCACAACTGAGAAAATGGAGCTTTTCTGTCAATAAACTATAAAAACTGCGGCTGTACTTCTATGTATTCTAAATTAAAATAAAAGGGTTATTTGGTGATGCATTCTGTAACATTTACGACAAACTCAAATAATTTATTCTCTGAACTTTAATTATGTTTACATTCATAAAAATGCTGATCAGTCCATAACGCACGCATCACCATCTAACAAAGGTTCAATAAAATTTTTGGAATTTGCGTGATATCCTCTTAATATCCTTGTGCAACATAATAATCGTAGATTGCTATTTGCACCATACGCAAGAGTGTATGACTGTTATCTAATATTATGAGAAAGCAGTGAATCCCTGTAGCCCGTGGGTATCGGCGACAGGGAATCCTGCTACTTCCATACGATATTGAATAACTCAATTTCTTTTGAAAATCCGTTATAAATGTTTACGGCACATTGAAATTCGAACACTTTCTTTCCAACCAAACAACACCTTGGCTTTAATTCTTCCAAGTGAGGAGGATTAAGATGTTATATAATTATATTACATTAGGCATGCACATTAAGAAGAATTAAGACTCAGACGAAGACTGTGAAGATTTTGAAAAGTACATAAATGAAATAAAATGAGAGACTCTCAAAACTAAGGGAATTATTTTCATCACAATAAAAAACGAGGTAAATTAATACAACGATGAAAAATCTCTTATTCTGTTATTTTACAATAAAATAATCAAACATTTATATATATATCGTTACTCGTTTATAAAAATAAAACAAATGAATTCTCCTTTTAGTATGTTCATCGTATTTTTCCTCGAATACTCTACCTACTACTGTTTTAAAAATATTCAACTAAAATTAAGATATGCTTCTATTTTTTTTTTTTTTTTACTTTTATTAGTCATGACCTTTGCATACCTACGCACTTCTGCAGTGTAAAAATAACCATTAGTGTAGGAATTTCTTTAGAAATTTAATTAGTCTTGGAAATTTTTTTATGAATGATATGCTCTCTGTTTACTAAGGGGAGGTGTGTTAAGATCCTTTAGTGATGAACCGTGGATAATTAAAAAAAACAAACAAAACAAAACAGAAAATCGCTGCTGGTCACCAATGTTGCAGGTAAGTAACTGGAGTGCGTCTCGTGACAAGAAGCAGAAATATCCCGAAAATGAAAGAAAACCGTTTTATGTGTGTGTGTGTGTGTGAGAGAGAGAGAGAGAGAGAAAGAGAAATAACCGCTTTTTATACAAATTTTTCAACGAAAATTGAAAAATTCATGTTGCTAATGTTAGCTCTAAGTTTATATTAACATGGGTGTAACTTGTAAAAGATACGATAAACGTTTGAAAATATTAAAATTTAAGCGCCAATTATATGCTAGTCTAAGATATCAATCTTTAATATATCTTGATAATTCCCTCCCCCTTTTTATTTAATCGGAATATGACTTCTTCCAATCTTAATAAAGTTACAAATCAAGTTAGCTCTGAAAATAATTTGGTATGTTTTTTGCTTTACAAATTTGGTCTAGATTACATGATTTTTTAAGACTTTGAAACAATATAAAAGATAGAAAAAATGAAAATTAGTTCAAGCAGGATCGACGTCAAAACAAAACCAAGAAAGTCAGAACCCTACGCGCATAATTTTTAAAATAATATTGATTTGCTTATGCTTGTGATACTGGTTTTGATATAAACTATAAAAGATTATCAAATATATGATAATCTTGAAATGTTATTGATATGCTAATTTGAAAGCAAACACAACAGCTGCAAGACAAGGGCTGTGCTCACAAAATATGATATTGCCAGTATGCTAGAACACTAAAACTGTTTCGTAGAAAGATAAATCCAAATTGTGATACAGCTCATATAGTTTGAAAGAAATAACATATCATAAAACTGTTTACTAAGACAGGCTTCAACGAACAAATCGCTGGTTAAATGAGGTCGTAACAGCGCATGAAATTAAAAACAAGAATTTTATACTGCAAAACTTGAATTCCTGCATGACTAAAAGATCGCACATGTCTAGCATTTCAAATCTATGGGTAAATGAGCAAGTAATTTCAAAATACATATTTTCTAATCTTTGAGACAAAATACTCCCATTTCGTTACAAAGGTTATTAAAACATCAAACTTAAGCCTAATTCAAGTCAGGGGAATAGTCTTTAAATAAACTCCTTTCACACAGATCAAACAACATATTTATTAAGATAGTTACTTACCGATTCATTAAACTATCTTTTATACATATCGAACTGAAGCGATTTATCGAAATTTATTTAAAACTCCACATATATTAGTCAAAACGAATAATATTACTAGTTTACTAGTCATCCATCGCAAAAAATAAATTTCATCAATTACAAGGTGGACCTTACTCTAACACCAGCACATTAAAAATAAAATATACAGAAGTATTTAATTAAAAATAAAATCTTGTTTTTTGCGCTTGTTTTTGCACCAATGTTGTTCATAGCTTACATTATGAAAATTAATTTGGAGATCGTCTGTTATGACACTAGTTGGACAGTTCTCGTATAGCTAATACTTTCAAAACAAAGGATAAACAAAAAATTTCTTGCTATTCTGAAGAATCGCTAAAAATAGAAACAATCAACTCAAAATAATTAATTAGCCCTGAAACTCACTGCACTGTAACACCACCTTCCAGTTTTTTTCTTCTTCTATTTCGTAAACAAACAAACGAAATTCAAAATATGATAAGTTCGCACCTCAAGCAAAACATTTGTGAATAGGGTCTACCCCTTAAGTCTTGGAAGTACAGTATTAAGAGTCATTTTTGTATGTTATTAACCCTTTAACTGCTACTACGGTCGAGTTAACTCGAGCGCGGAAAAAAATGACGCCCTCAGGTGGACACCCTTTGCAGATTATGTAAATTTTATAAAACATTATTATTCCCATTTTTGTGAGTGAACAAGTGTATATCAAGAATGCATGACGCTGTCCGGACTTCTTACTTTTAAGGATTTTAATTCATTTTATTTGGCAAAATTAATTCAGAACAATGGCAGTAGAATATAAAATTAGCAGTTAAAGGGTTAAGAACTGCGTCCGAAGCAGCCAAGTTATTAAGTCCATTATATTATTTCCGTATAGGATAGCTTAAAACATCTCCTTATAGAATCGCTAAATCACTCCAGTCGAAAAATCCCATGGCAAGGCATTCGAGGTCCAGGAACCCGAACCCTTGTATTTCCGATAATTAAATGACGACCTAATTGCAAAAAAAAAAGTTAAGGCTGTTAGATGTTGACTAGCTGCGAAGACGTTTTTGCTAAACCTCATCAAATACTGGAAATGAGTTTCTGATAATCGTTCAGTAAGACTTATTGAAAAAGTGAGATATTAAATAAAAATACCATACATAATGAAACGATTAAGTATGGAAGTATGGTATTTTTATATTAACGACAGTGCGTCCGTGTGTGTGTGTGTGTGTGTGTGTGTGTGTGTGTGTGCGCGCGTGTGTGTGTGTGAGAAAGAAAGAGAGAGAGAGAGAGAGAGTGTGAGAGAGAGAGATTTAATGAGAGTTTTAATGTGCTTTCAATTTATGCTAATTCACATATGACTCTTAAGGTTTGATTTCCTCATAATTCTATAAATGATAAGCCTACACCTATAACTTATAGAATCTTGCATCTATAAACATCCAAATATGTTCATAGTATGATGAGCTTATACATTTTAAGTGCCCGTTAGACAGCAGAATAGAGTACTTGTTTGCTTCGTTGACAATTATCTTCGTGAATTCCTGAACTGTGGTCAACATCTGCATCTACATTATGTCACTTCATCATTCGCTTAGGTAATAACGCTCATTGTATTAGAATTATATCCGAACTTCAAATGATTCCATTAGAAACCCAGGCCGCAGACTCAAATAGTTACAATCTTAAATTGCACAAAATGTGACTCATTTCTAAAGGCTGTCTTGTGGTCTCATATGAAAATATTACGACGTAACACCTCCAAGAGAGAGAGAGCACTTTGCTTCACACAAAACCCACCACCTGTACTACTTAATTTTCTATCTACAAGAACGCAACGACATCTGTCCTCCACTAATAGAATTTCTGTTTGAAAATTGCTTGTGTTTTTCTCTTGGCCTATTTGTCTGCTCGAGTTTCTTGGAAGAAAATGGCCTGAGATCGACTAACTCACCTTTAACTGAAAACGAAAGGAATCTTTAACTTTAAAGATTCCTTTCGCCATCACGAGAATCGATCTTGAGTATTTTCCGGGCGAAGAAGCCTAATATTCCGTCATTCTTCCAAGTACATTATTGTTTTGCAACGAAACCGAATGTTCTGTTACAACTAAAGAATATAAAGATTGCTTTCAATGAGAAACAGTTCATTTTCTGTAGGGTAAAAAAGAGAAGCTGCGACCATAGCTGAATATAAAGAAATTATTAGTTTCTTTATATCATTGTATAAATATTTATAAATAAATTGTATAAAAAGTATAAATAAATTAAGAAAAACAATTTACGGAATTGTGTTTCACTGGCTCGTTAATCAATATGTCGGCATCACTGTGAAAACAAATCCATTTGAAATGTCATTGATTGAAAGCAGGGTTGCTCAGCCTAGTCGATATAATTTTTAGTATTTTTACTTTATGATCGATATACTTGAAAGAATATATTCTAAGGGATAGAATGGGAATTGACAAGCAAATTATTATTATTATTATTATTAGATAGATAGATATACAGTATATTTTCTTGAAATAAAGAAACTGTTAACAAAAAATGAATGAAATCTAAAAACACGTGGTTTACTTGGCTAATATATATTCGAAGTTTAACGATATTCGAACAAGACTACACTGCTAAAACACCAATACCAATATAATTCATGTTTGGACAATTTTTCTAGGATTTTGATAAGAAATGAACCTATTAATAGCTACTTTAAATCGAAGAGATTTCAGCTAATTTGCTAACTTGCTAATTTACCTGCCAATTATGGAAAAAAAGATACAATTTCAGACGACTATTTGATATTGTATTGTACATGAAAAATAAGAAATTAAAAGGTAACTAGCTTTCAATTTAAAGATGAGAAGGAATTTTACAATACCTTTGAATGTCTTGTATCTAAAGTTGAATTTATTTTACAAGAAGAGTTAAATGAGATTGCAGAAGATTTGAGATCAAAACAGAAGATTTCCAATCTTCTGGTTTTTATGTAAATGCGTTTATGGGTTGTAATTGACATTCTTCACAAATCTCTTCGTTTCTTACATTATCAAATTTTTGCTTAATGTTTTCATTTCTCGCGTTATTTTTGATGTTCGTATTCTTCTTTCACATGCATGCATGCGCCACTATTGGTTGAACTACTGATTCATGTATTCTTACTTTTGTTTCTTTTGTTAACTCTTTATTTTCCCATATAGTTGAATTTAGACATCCTGACATTTTATTGGCCTTCAGGAAAATCTTCTTTTACTTCATTCTGTGTCATATGTTTCTATTCACATTTATTCCTAGCTATTTAAATTTCATTACTTGTTCCAGTATTTTTATATTTAGTTTTAATTTACATCTGAATGGTTCTTTTGCAGTTGCCATTGTTTTGGATTTCATTGTTGCTATTTGCATTTTAAAACTGTTTCATATCTGTTGGAGTTTGAATAATTGCTTTTGAAGATCGTCTTCGTTTTCTGCAAGGAATGCTATATCATCTTGAAATATATCATCATCTATATCATATATCATCTATATATTCTATATCACATACATATATATATCAATGTTAATTGATATATCACCTATATCATCCTGGTGACATGAAAGCGAGGATTTGAAGTGTGTCTCAGGTCACGAGATTGATGTAGATAGTGCGATATATTATAATACGATAGAAAATAGTGATGTAGCACCAGATAGCATTGAGAGTGGTGTTGAAAGTGAAAGTAAAAGAGAGAGTGAAAGCAAAAGTATAGAGCGAGAGAATCGTTTGACTGATAAAAATAATGAAGAGTTAGTTGCAATGAGGAAGATTGAACGGTTGCACGGAGTGATACATTGGGCGAAGCAGCAGCTGGAGCGATTACAAAATTGTCTACCGACTGCATCGCGTGATCGGGAGTGAAAGACAAATTAAGGAGCGAGTGTTGTACTAATTCAGTAGTAAAAGGTGTAATAGATGAGAGTTTGATAAAATCGTGCTTTCCGGGTGCGAAAATTAATCATGTAAGTGAGGCTATTAGAGCACAAAAGCATAGAGTGAAAGAAATGATAGTAGTGGCAGCAACGAATGATTTAAAAGGTGAAAAATTTACTATGAGAGAGGATTTGAAGAATTACTAGAGGTAGCAAAAGAAAAGAGTGAGAGAGTTAAGATAGCGAGTCTATTGCCGCGGTATGACAGAGTAGAGTTGAGAAGGAGGGCCATAATAGCGAATGACCCTATGCGAAGGTTATGCAGGAGGAGTGATATGGAGTTTGTGGATATGTGGAGTGAGTTTGATGGGCAAAAAGGCTTATACAAGAAGGATGGTTTGCATCTGAATGGATTTGGTATGCGGAGACTGGAAAAAGTGTTGCTGAATGAAGTGAAAGTGGATGTGCAGAATCAGGGAAACTAGAGCTATTAGGAGGTGGGAAGGAGAAGTGGATATGCAGATATCAATGAGGCAGTTGAGTGTAAGAATGTGTATAATATGCATGAGTTAGTACGTAAGACAACAAACTAGAATGGGATAGTTAGTAGAAGATATCAAGTTAAGGGTGAGACAAGAGTATTCGGAATAAGGAGGAGGAATATTTGGCCTTGGTTGGCTCTTCCTGGCCACAGGTTATTGGTATTAGTGAGACATGGCTGACAGAAGATGATATAACTAGTAGGATAGAATGTGAAGGGTATAGTGTGTTCAGGAGGGACAGAGAGAAAAGAATGGGGGGAGGAATGTTATTGATGATAGCTGATGAACTTCAGCCAGGGGGAATTAAAGATGAACTACAGGATAGTGGAAAGAGCACATTTGAGCTATTTGGTGTGAGATCAAGGCTAGCAGAACAAAATATACAGTTGGGTGCTTCTATAGACCAGGTGATGGAATAAATGATGGAGTAGTATGAATAGTCAAATAGACTCAATGAGTGGAAGACGGGTAATTATTATGGGGGATTTCAACTATGGTAACACTGATCGGAAGGAGGAGAGGACACATGGGAGGAAGGAATTGAATTTTATGCAGTTACTAAGGGATAACTACCTGAGATAGCATGTAATGAAATATACTAGGGGTTCGAGAGTGCTTGATCTAGTAATTGCATCTGAGAATTTGACTGTAATGAATATGACCATGTTGTCACCAATTGGTGACAGTGATCATAAGGTTCGGAGGTGACTAAATGTGTGGAATTTTCAATTAAGACAGGGTACGTGGGAATTACCGGGCTGGTACGTATGACAAACTCAGGAGATTGCTTGGTTCAGTGCCATGGCATATAAAATTGCAGGGGATGGAGGTTGATAGTGCATGGGAAGTGGTTAAGTAGCGTTTGCTGGAGGTAATGGCTGACTGCATACCTAGAGTCCGGATAAATCAAGTGGGGGTTAAATGGATTAATAACACCATTAAACTTGAGCTGCAAAGAAAGAAACAACTGTGGAGGGAATTTAAGGAGAAAGGTGACCTACAGGCACGAAAAGCATAAATCACAGGCCAGAAGGTTAACTAGTGTGGTAAAACAAAGCAAAAACAGATTATGAAAGGAAATTAGCAACGCAAGCTAAAGAGAATCCCAAACAGTTTTTCGATATGCTGCAAGTAAAACAAAAAATGTATACGGCAGAATGATTTTAAGGAATGCCGATGGTAGGGAGTAAACTGCAGCATATGGAGATGGATATAGGGTTGGTGAGATGGATAGGTGGGTGGTTGATGGAGAGATATCAGAGAGTAGTTTATCCAGGAGTAGAGTCCAAAAGATGGCCTGTGACTAGTGGTGTGCGCAGGGTTCTGTTCTTGGACCACTGCTGTTTAATTTGTTCATTAACGATGTAGGAAAGGATCTGAGAGGAACTGTCCATTTTTTGCTGATGATGCAAAGTTGTGTAGAGCAATAGCGAATGCACATGATGTCAAAATTTTGCAGGATGATTTGGATATTTTGGAGGACTGAGCTAAGGAGAATGGATGTCAGTTTAATGTGGCAAAGTAGAAGGTCATGCATTTTGGGGTGAAACGAATGCAGCAGTATATCACCCTGGTTGAACTGTACTCCAGAAGATTGACGAGGTCAGGGATTTGAGAGTGTTGGTGGAGAGGGAGTTGACGTTTAGGGGGAAGATTGTAAAAGTGGCTAAATCAGCTCGTCAGATCACTTGGTTACTAAAGAATACTTTAACGAGCAGAGACAAGCAAGTTATTGTTCCTCTTTATCAAGCCTTGCTAAGACCCTATCTTGACTACTGTGCTCAGATCTTCTTTATAGGGAGGAGGTAGAAAGGATCCAGAATCAAGTGACCAAGATGATAGCAGGTCTATGGAATGTGTACCAAATATGACGTATATGGCATGCGTATATATTATGTCAGAAGCCTTTTCAAATAACACGTTTGCCACTTTTGAAATACTCTCTAACATGTTATTTAGTGGTATAATGCAGTAGTGGTGGTCTAGACATTGTTTCTGTTTAATAACTTTTTTATATATCACTTCCCTGTCATCATAGCAAGTAAGTGAACAGTTGATAGAAAGCTCAAACTTCAAGAAAGTGAATCACATTGTAATTGAATTTTCTGTATCGCATCCTTCAGAAGTTTCGTCGTAAATTTTTGATAGTTAATTCGTTTTTCTCCTAATATGATGGTTTCTCATTTCATTGCTGGATTATCCTTTGATTCGGTTACATCTTCTGTTAGAAAGATTAAAGGGAAATTTATATTTATTTGGCATGCGAGTAAGTACTGTTTACACTTAAAAATAATGCATTGATCAAACTATTCCGAATGAAGAAATAAAGATATAAAATTGACACGTAGTTAAAAATGCCGTAAGCATTTAACATGAATTAACTAGTTCTTCATATTAAAATCCAACAGTAAAGATAATATTTCTCGATATTACCGTTAGATGGAGCCACCATTTAAACTCTGAAAAACTCATGGAAAGACTCCGCATCGATGTCCTACTAACAAACCACGTGTCTTCTCAAATACGAAGCAATCTAAAAATAAATCAGATGTGTAAAATCAGTCATTATTATTTCGCCAGTGGCGCTGTATAGTAGGAGAATATCATTTAGACATGCATGCACATGCAAACACAAAAGAAACAGTGTCAAATGCAGTGACATATACTATCTAATTGCAGTTGCACAAAAATCACGCGTTATGGCGTTTATCATAATAATTAAATTAGATTAAATCAAATCGCACTACATTTTTTCTTGTTCAACATTCATATATTGGATGATAAATAACAAGTAGATGAATCCGTTCTGAATCCTTCTTTTCATATTTATTCTCAGAGTTGTAGGTTGATCTTTCAGATTAATCAGAAAAGACCTCAGATTCATGTGTATTAGAATTAACTATCACAGAAGACAGTTTTTCAGTAACAGATTTTTTAAGAATAAAAACTAAAATTATCTCAATGGGGAATTTTCGTGTCTTCTGAAATGAATAGTTTAAGTAATCTCGAAAACAAAAGAGATAGTTCGAAACTGGAATTTGAGCCCTTCTATGCGGAAGGCTCAAGCCATTATTGATTAAACATTGAAGATCTCTTATTTGTATAAAATACTGTGGTATCTCTGTTTTTCCTTAATCTTATTGTACTGAAATTTCATTACGAAAAGCGATTTAGAGTTAAACTGATTTCTCAGTATTGTAGATCAGAAACCATTCAGTGGTTGAATGAACAGTTCAATCACTAAAGAACCTCAGACTGGAAATTTAGGTTACGAATGTTGATACTAATCAGTTTTGTTATGAAAAAGGAAACTTTTCCTGTATTTATTGAGATGCAGTTCTACCCTTATCTAGAGATGAGGCCATTCTGGTTTCATCCTCAGCTTTGAGTTTTGTGCAAGCAGAACCCGCTGGGATCCAAAACGTACTGTTCATCTCGAATGAATTCGATAAAGTAATATACTCGTAAGTTATATATTTTTTAAACTATCTTTCTAATATTTCAGTTAAAGAGAATGATTCATACGAGAAAATGTCATATCTGTTATAAAATTTAGCATTTTAGTTATATATATATATATATATATATATATATATATATATATATATATATATATATATATATATATATATATATATATATATATATATATATATATATATATATATATATATATATATATATATATATATATATATATATTGATTATCTGTTTCTAACAGCAACATTAATTTTATGAATAAAACAATAATAAAAAGCTTTAACTTGGCAGTGAAAATTATTTAAGATTATTGAAAGAAAGGAGTAGGCAAAAATGCTTGCCTTTGAAACTTCTTTTAACACTAGTTTGCCTTGATATTGGGCTACTATGGAAGACAACCCGTTTCATTTTCTTTAGAGACTAGCCAGAAATAAAAAAATAAACATGATCCGTTGAGATATACTATGGGTTTTTGTCGAGACTCCTATGAGAAATAACATTTCGAAACAGCTTTATCATGTCCGTGAAACCTTTAATCAAAAAATGACCAACTAAAGACGAATACACGGGCTACAGGGTATAGTTTTGACATAGTATAATATGAAGGCAAATTTTGACGAAGATTGCATTTTCATAAGCTCCAGATAACTTTTGTGACTTTTTAAGATTTCAGTGGTAAACATTTCTTGCTACTTTGTATAAAATACTAATGGACATTCCTTATCTTTTTATTTAATTAACTAAATTCTCCACTTGGTTAGACTATAATAAATTTAGTTTAATCCTTTACCCAAGTGTAAGCAAACAAAGTTTGCGCCTGACGTATCTTCAGGACTGAGGCAACTCGTGGTAAAGGTGGACAAGCTCTCATCACTTGTCTTGGTATCTCCCATAACGCAAAGCACATCTCCTTGCGGACATGTATAATGCTATGCATTAAGGGAAGGGCCACTACCCATACCGATTCCGACCTTTATTGAGGTCTCGTCAGTGGGAGCCAGACCCAGAGGTGGTGATACTAAAAAAAAAAAATCATTTTGTAGATTTTCGGTAAGATCATCGCCTACAGAATCATTTAAGTTCAGACAGTGCCTTCACTTAATGGAAATAATTAAAGAAATACGTCCAGCTGATAGGATTAATTTTATTTAAAATTTTATTTTCAGGTAAGACACATAATGAAAAATTTGAAGTGTTTTAGACAAAGGTACAATTGTGTAGTGATTATGTTAAAATTCACTGTTATTAATAGTTTCATTGCGGATATGGTGTAAGAGAACTTTTTTGTTCTCTTACACCATTAGGTGTAAGAGAGTTTTTTATAGACATCTATTGATGTCTGTAAAAAAAAGTCAAATATTGTAACCACACACTATATATATATATATATATATATATATAATATTCATCAAAGCTTGATTTGCTTCCTCAGTCTTAAGTAAAAGGCTAGTTATATTCCACTAATTCAAGCCCTACCCAAGGGCCTCTGAGTTGTGGAAATACTTTCTGAAAATGAAAGCTGTGCCGAACAAAGCGGCCTTTTGCAGCTTCCCAATTTTTAATCCATCTAACTCGAGTGCTTCTAGATGTTTTTTCAATGTTTTTGGGATGGCGCCTAAAGCACCTATTATTATGGGAAGAACTTTCGTCTTCTTTTGCCGGATTCGTTCAATTTCGATTTGCAAATCGCGATATTTTGTCATTTTTTCATTTTCTTTGTCGTCAATCCGACTATCTCCTGATACTGATATTTCGATATTTCAATATTTCGATATATATATATATATATATATATATATATATATATCACTTGTCTTGTGCTCGAATTTGTAGGTGCTGGGTAGAAATGGTTTATTTTAATTAATTTTGGAATGCTATTCACACAAAGCGCAGAAGTGTTATGCCTGTGAGTTGTATGTATTGTCGGGACTTGTCTGGAGAGATAAACAAAAATTTTATTTAGAAATATCTTGCCACCTCTGTTTAGGACCAGTTAACTGAATACCTCTTGAAATTGTGTCCTACAAAAACACTTTCTTTTGAACATTGGAATCTTCTATTTTGAAAAAAAAAAGTATTTATCCGTGCAGGCTGCGTTTTTATTTCTTCTTCATAAAGGAGCGTCACGTCTTCTCCAGTGCACGCACGCACGCGCGCGCACACACACACACACACACACACACACACACACACACACACACACACACACACACACACACACACACACACACACACACACACACACACACACACACACACACACACACACACAAAATACCGACGAAGGGTAGAAGCTAAAAAGTTCTGATAAACATCTAGAACATGGTTTTATCTCAGTTCCTTCATCCGTACACGCTGCGTTTTTTTTCTTATACATAATGAGAGTCATCTTCTACGGATAGAAAATATTTTTACAATTAAAATGAATATGTGTCCGATAAAGTAGTCATTTGAGAAATAAATGCATACGTTGTTTTGAAGGTTAATCTTTGAAAGATTGATGATGACTGGCGACTTTCTCAAGTGAATGATCCTGTCTGTCAAGTGTCATCTCCATATGAGGTTGACTCTTACAGATCTCTACTTGGGATCCGTAATGTGCAGTGGAAAGTTAACATGGTGAGGCTATAATGATTTCCATCTCGCAATTAGTATCCCATGTTTATAGATATGTGCGTTCAAGGGAGGGTGGCTTACCTGCTCGAGGGACGAAAATCCGAGTTTTCAGGAGAAAAATCTCTCCATCTCCATATAAGACTGGCTAACTCACCTTTTGAATGAAAATCTTGATAATGTTTCCCTCTCGTCATAGACGAGATTCGAACCCTGGTATTTCCAACCAAAGAGCTCCCTTTGGATGGAGAGACTTGGATCCGAATCCAATTGAATGACATTAAGAACCTTCATACGTTTTTTGCCCAACGAAGGTATTTTCGATGGTCTCATACGGAGAGAGGAATGTCCCAATCTTAGAAATTCTGGATTTGTTTAATCCTACAATTTAGGTAAATCAACCGAACCGCTTAAGGCAATGTGAGAAAGATAATATGCCTGTCATGTGTGCCATTCTCCAGCAGCCTGGTTGGTTCGAGGAAGGTAAATCCTGCTACTCCCATACGATGTCGAATAAGTCAATTTCAGTGTGTGTGTGTGAGAGAGAGAGAGAGAGAGAGTCATGCTTCGTTTTTTATTTTAATATTTTACATTAATAAACTTACTCTTTTGCCATTAAAACGAATATTGAAGGTTTCGTCTCTCGAATGCGAGTCTACTTCATGGAATAAATTGTAAAAGATAAACTTTTGAAAATATTAAAATTTATTCTCTGAATACATTCTAATCAACGATGTCTCTCTTTAATAAACGTTGACTATTTTTCCTATTTTTTTAAAACAACAAAAAGCGAGCATGGATATTTATGAAAAACGAAACTTCCAGTATTTTCTATTGAACAGTAAAGTTTCAATTGTACACATGTAAATATTCTTTACGATATTAATATTAAGTATTTCGCATTGTTATTAATCTGTACATAATAATTAATCTTTGTAATACAAGTGGACGGGATTAGAACTCATGTCTTTCTAACCTATAGGCATAGTCATACCAACTGAGCCAGAGAAGCGCGCTCTCGGGTTCGCAGTGAACATATTTTAATATACAGCGAGTTTGAAAATTCTCTCTCTCTCTCTCTGTCTGTCTGTCTTTGAAACTGTCTGTCTTTGAAACTTTGAAACTACAAAAGCCAACATATTATTATGGGGGATACAAGCTAGGTTAGGATCATTGAAACAAATATTACTGGTAATATGATTCGTTCTAATTCATTTTTTAAAAAATAACTCTCCATTTCTGACGAGAGTGATTTTAAAGTAATAATATTCAGGAAAAGGCGCGTGTGCTCAGTATGATACGATGCCGGATTCTCGTTCCACAATAAAAGGGCATTAGTTGATTATACTCGATTTAGAAGAAACGCTGGATTATTTGTCACTCAACATGATTAATAAATTTTTGTTTTTATACACAAGGACATCCAAAAACTGATAATTTTTTTTTTAAAACCTACAAGACATTTATGGAGCCTCCGTAACTCAGTCAGTATAGACGAAGCCCTTTAGTCAGAAAGACTTGGGTTCGATTCCCGTCACTGACGACGTGAGGAACCTTTATCTCTTCTCTTTCGACGAAAGGTGAGTTATCCGGAGTTGGAGGGTTTTTCTCGCTGTAACTCGGGTTTTTCAACCTTCAAAACAGCCAAACTGGTGCGGTGAACACACACATGGCTACAGTCGTAAAATATACTACGGCAAGGAAGGCAACGGGAACCACCTTGCTCATATGAATCTCCCTAATATGGTAGCAAACAGCTATCCCCATCAGCAGTATGGCGGAGGGAAAAGGATAGGATAGGAAAGCATTTATATTATTTAATTTACTTTTTATTTATATATTAAAATTGTGGCTCAACAGGTTTTTTCCGACTGTGACTGAAGAACTGTGACTGAGAGCCTGTGTAGCTCAGTGGATGTGGCGTTTGCACACCACCGCGCTAGGCCGCACGAAGGAAGTCTTGGTTTCGAGTCTAGTCGGCGACTAGAGGAAATTTTTCTAAGCCTTTTTTCGACCGGTTCCCGAGTTAGTCGATCTCTGGCACGAGCAAGCAGGTTTTTCCTCCCGGAAACTCGGGTTTTTCGTCCTGTAAACTCAAGAAAATCGACCGTAGAACCCACATTATTTCAGACATTAAATATATTGTGTTAGGGTTAGAGACCACGAGATGGCGGCACATTTGAGCCGTCTCTCTTCACTGCGTACCGCTTAATTAGTGATAGCCTTGGGCCATCTGTCTCTGATTGGGTACCAGTGGAGATTGAACTGCCCACTCAGTCTCCAAAAGTTAGATAGGGCTAAATGGCCTCGCCTACTCCCGTATATACGGGAATAAAAAGGCGTTAGCTGATTTTTTTTTTTTTTATGTGACTGAAGAATAGTATGGAATACAATTGAAGGTGTAAATAAAATTTGCATTATCATTACGAAATGCTTTTTTTTTTAAAAAAAAAACAATGAATATTTATTATCTTCCCTTTTTAAAATTCAGGAATATAGATTTAGAATATAGAATAAGGGTTTGTAAAGACTTTCGTTACCAAGCATGACGGCAGAACAATATTCGACTGTGTGTGGTGCACATCCACAGAATACCAATATCATCGATATTACTTACGTGTTCATTTATTCTCGTTAAAGACTCCCTTTATTGTTTCTTGGCTTCGCGTGGTTTCTAAAATGCATTACACTATACTATTGCTTCATGAAGAGGACAGTTTTCGACGAGTAAACATTTTTAATAGCGCGGCTGTGCGGACACAAATACACACACCTTTGAGCCGTTTGAACAGCTTACAAATGGAGCAGCGGGTCACATTCTTAGCGTTCTAATAGTTTTAAACCGCCCAGAAGGTGAATTCATTCATACACTAAAGCTCGAGTACCTCTAAATACAATGGCATAGTTAGTGAAAAATGATTTGATAGATAGGAGAGAATTATTACGTTTGCTATAAATTATTATGCATGTGATTGCAGTTTTCAGTTGTGGAAAACGCTGATGAGGGAAGCGTATTTCACAGAGCGAGAAAGAGAGCTGCAGAATGAACGGATGAAGAGGTTGAGTTAATATGGTAAGTTAATTGAGTTTCCTGCCTCTGCTTTGACTTTAATGCGAAGTACGAGGAAACAACACTTGAACTCTATTAATATAGTTAGAAAAATATATTCCTTCGATTCTATTCTGTGGAATTAATGATGAAATGATGATGAAAAAATTAGTTTGTCTCTTACAGAAGCTAAAGAATATCGCTCTTTGAACTAATATTTTTAATTTCCACAGATACACAGACGAGCAGATTTGAGAGCTCACCATAAAGATATCGTGAATATCGAGAAACAAAATAGGAACTAGTTGAGGCGCCTTTATCGAAACTGACGTTCTCATTGTGCAACCTAGCAAGCCCTCAAGCAATTAACAGATACAGAAAGCAATTTACTGACATAACAGCCCTAGCCTTAGTTACTTAATCCAAAGAAACTAAACGTGTATAACTAATAAAAATGGAATTTTAACGAAAACAAATAAATAATACAAATAACAATAATTATCGATTCACCGTGACCCCAAGAATGTTAAATTAAGAACAGAAACTGATACACTGAAGTGCATCCAACAGATAAAACAGATATCGGAACAGTGGGCTCTTACAGTTATAAATTTTCCTGAGTTATATATTCAAAAAACATTACGCTGCTTTGTAAATATTCAGATTAGAATAAGCGCAGGATAGCTGAGCATGTTTTCGTAGATTCCAAACACTAAATTTTGAGAACAAAATTCCTAGAATAATTTGCATGTTAGTTTTGCGAAACACACTTAAAACGGTCCAAATAGGGTTGAATTTCAACAATTTAACCAATTCCACCAGTGGAATTTAACCAATTCCACCAATTCCACCAGCTTTTTCCCCCCGGGGCGGTTCCTGAGTTGCCGTCCTACTCAATACACGCCAAAAATCCAACGAAAGGTCAAAACGACATATAGGGAAATAAATTAAAGAATTGTGGAAAAATAAAATTGTGTCTCACGTGAAAAGTGCCGCCCGGGGCGGACCTGTGCCTCTTTCCCCCCAGCTATGCCAGTGCATTCCACATTAGTCTGTACATTTACCGACTAAACGAAGGCCATACCCATTTAAATGCAAAAAGAAGAGCAAAGTATTCTTTTACAACTTAATAAATGAATCAATCGTTTGCGAGCCTTTGCTCACCTTATTATTTCAGCACTTTAATTCTAGGAACTGAGATTGGCTTCTATCGACCTGCTTTCGGTATTCCTTTTTGTCATTAGCTTCTATTCCAAATCACAAAAGATCTTTTCAATGAAACTACTTTTGTTCGTTGATAAAGCAAAGGTTGGTCGATTGGTAGAGCCTTTGCTGCTAATGGTTCGTAAAAAGTTAAGCAAGTTTGAGCGCAGTTAGTAGTGGGGATCAATCGTTCGATGCTGTTGGCACACTCTCCCTCGATTAGTCTTTGAACTCGCTGGAGGTAACAGCAAATTTAAAATGCGTCAAATTAGCTGCAGTTTCGTTTCGTCGGTGACGTCCAATACATTAGCGCCATCTTCTGATAGAAAAGTGAATGCAAAATAGTACATGGATGGAAATCTTCGTTTAGATTATACTGCACACAACTGTCTAGAAACCAAACAAGAACTGAAATAAATTAAAAAAAAAAAGGTTGGAATCGTTTTATCAAAGGTTTTGAGTTATTGAATTGTGGTATACACTTTTAGGAACATTATTTCTAAATGGAAATGTCTATAATGTTTCTTCTAAAATCAATGAAAAAAGAGTAAGTGGAGTAACAGTTTACGGAATTCTCATGTTACGTTTCTTATGCATTTTTATAGGCGATTTTACATTTACCACCACGAGTTTTCTCATCAGCACCAGAAAGAATTTTGACAGAATCGTTAATTTTACAATGAACCTCTTCGTTTTTAGTAGCGTTACATTTACATTCTTAGAGTGCTGATGTTCTTCAAAGCTCGGAGAACAAAGCTGATAATTCTTAAATGCTGTTTCCTGGAAAAGGTCACAATATTAACATCTTCTTGGCTATATTTGCCACTTTCTTTAGTTGTATTTTTCAATATACTTCATGGTTCAATTAAACTTGCCACTTTGCTCTTAGATAACACCAAAGAGATGACTGCAAACATGATTTTATCAAATTTAATTGCCGAATATCCACTATATGTTTGCATTTTGGCTTCTTATTTAATAAGGGAACTATCATCATTTCAGACAGTAACATATCTTGTTAGGGTAGCTACCTAGAGATGGCTGCACTTGTTTGCGTCTCTTCATGGGTGCTGCCAATAATTAGTGATAGACATGAGCCAGCCATTTCTGATTGGCCACCAGTGGAGATTGAACTGCCTACTCAGTCTCCAAAAGCTAGACAAGGTTTAAAGACCTCGCCTAATACCTATAAGGGAATAAAAGGCATTAGCTGATTTTTTTTCAATATTTTAGCTCCAAAAATGCTGAAATATAATAAAACTAGACATAAATTAATTTTAAGTTCATGAAGATTTCATGAATTTTACAGAGAATGCTAAACTACGTTAACAATTGTCAAGTTCTTTCGGATGGATTGGTTTGATTTATGGCCATAGCAACTCGGCCCTCAAAGACAGTATATTATGTTTATTACTTTCGTGCATTCTACGGAAGGTTTGTCTGTTTTGTGAAATTGAAATCCAAGATTCTAATAAAAATAATTATGTCACCTCAACATGGGACTGGTTAACTCACATTCAGTTGAAAAGTCTCAAGTAAAGGTTTTTCGCTTCCTAGACGGGGATTCCAAAGTTGATCTTTTAACCAACGGGCTTTGTCATTCCGACTGTAGTGGGGAGTGTTCAGAAGCAGATGAATATTGAAAATCTTACTGCAAATGTAGATTGAACTGTCATATTGCACGGGTTGATAGTTTCAAGGGCTTTTGTATCATTTACTTTGACAAGCTTAAAGAGTATATCAAGGATAATTAATTACTAATAATTAATATTATTACAGAAGTTAAACTACTGATGTCATTTTCTTCCTACTTTCGAAAATGGACTATTTAAAAGAAAAATTCTGTATGATTGAGACTTTGTGTCAGCGCTATAGCATTAAAGTTCCTTCCTTCCTGCTTTTCCCTTACATGTAAACCAACATCCAGCTGACTTTTGAAATCAAATCTAACGGAATAGGGTGGTTAATCCTTATTCGTGTTTATCCCATGTCTATATATTGCATGCACTTCTTCTGGATGGTTTACCTCTTTCTGTGAGATGAAAAACTGAGTTTTCGAGAGAAAATATCATTTCGCCTCTGTAGGAGACTGGCTAATTCATTTCAGATAAAAAAGTACTGATACAAGTTCTTCGAGAGTCGAACTCAGGCCTTTTCAACCAAATAGCATAATCGAAATTGACTGAGCTAAAGAGGTTCAAAATTATCCTATAAAATTACTTGAATGGGTTTATATTCGATTACCTTTTGTGATGTATATTTCCCGAATTTCGTCTGCCTAATAATGTATTATTTTGAAGTTTTACATTTTTCTAATCGGGTTATCCGTTGATTTCAGTATTCATTCTGATGACACATAATTCTTGCCAGGTAAGATAAACAATTTAGTAAAAAATTTCACACGTGAAGTAATTTCTCTATTTATTCCATAACATTGACTTAGATAATTTTAATTTAATTTAATTTTCGCTTATGTGTTTTTCACTATTATATACTGTATGTTTCTCTTTCTTATCCAGACATAAGAAACAAGTTTTTTGCTTTCCAGTATCTCCACAGAAGAATTATCTGCAAGAGAGCGGATTGAGGTAACCAAATTATATCGAAAATAATTAAATAAAATTACAGATAAAATATTAGTTTGGAAGTTTATGCCCTTTTCATTGCCTTGAAAGAGATTCAAGCATAAAACTCAACAATGCCTGTGTTTTAAAGATTCGGAGATGGAGGGGGGGGGTGAAATATTCTACAAAATTCGAAAGCAAGCTATTTACTTTTTTTCTTAAATATTTTTTCTTGAAAAGGAAAGTAACCACTAATCTAATTCAGAAGCTTATTTTTATTCTTGCAATTATGAAGAATTTTTCTAGCATTTTTGCTTAGAAGCATCGGTATCGGTCCAGGTTGAGTTGTTGAGAAGGAAGGTTGTTATTTAAGCACTATATATATTCCACCTATTAAAATTTATATATTTATATAAATACGAGCTAATAAATTGTGTTATGTATTTCATATATCTATAAAATAAAATGCTGTAAAACAATTTGTAGAGAATCAGTTTATAGTCCCGTAACGATGTTTACAAATTAACCCTTTCTTTATTAAAACTTTTAATAAAGGTTTAAAGTTTCTAACATCACATCTTGCCTTAATCTTAACCTCCCATTATGCCTTAATCTTCATTTAAAGCTCTAAAATTCTATAAATTGCCGGCCTGATTGACCGAGCGGTTAGCGTATCTTCTCTCCAGCCAAAAGGTTGCGGATTCGAATCCCTCCGTGGGCATGAATATCTGTGATTGTCTGTGGGAATACTAGTGGTGTGGGCGGGAGGTAGATGGCTTTGTTTTAGTTGGTGGATTGAGTGGCGAAGACAGAGAGATGCAGAGTAGGTATCCTCCCTCGATGAGTCTTTGGATTCCCTGGAGGTGTCATGTAATAGTAATAATAAAATGTAATAACAATTTTATTTTTGGAGTATATGCCACCAAAGTGTAATGTTGGTTTGAGAAATTAACTAGCATTTTATGATTTTTGTTCTCTTTTCGTGCGTAGAATGCAGATTGCTTTGTTGTGGTGAATGGAGGGAAGAATTTAAGCAACAACTCAAATAAATATGCTCTGCGAGTTTGTTCATCAACATATCAAAGAAACCATTCATAAATAATATTAGTAATTATGCTATGCTGGTAAGTCATGTGTAGTATCAACGAGGAAATGTGCAGAATCGACTGAAATAGAATGTTTTACCACAGTTGGGGTGGAACCATCATGTGTATTCTTTCCTTAGAAAGAACTTTCATTCTAAATCGCTCTGTTATTTTTAAAGAACAAGATAGTCGTTGCATTAATTTACAATTATCCGTCATGTTCTTGTAAACTAAAAATTCAACAAACATAAATATAACTTAAGATTAATCGTTACGAATTTCGTTTTAATGAATTAATTTTACATAATTTACAGACGCTTTTATTTTCAATAACTACCCAGAAGGAGAAGCCATCGTTTCTTGGATCAGGATTCTTTAATGTTGATCTGTTTCTTATGACGTCTGCAAGCATTAAGTTGTTTATTGTGAATTTTTCTTTCAATATTTAGCATTAAACAAAATGGTCGACCGAACATAGTTACATAGAAATATACTGAAACTGGTGTATAAACATATATTAATCCTGAGAATTGGAGTTGATTTCTTTTATCATTTCCTGTGAAATGTTTTGTGACTGAGCAAGTGAGAAAAAATTAACTTCGTGAGTTAATTAGAAAAAATCTACCTTAAATCATTGTTCCATCTTTAACGAAAATGAGAGAGAAAGGTCATCAAATTTAATGTAATAATTCCAGAATACTTGTATACTATCTATTCAGACATTTTAAGTTCTCAATCTGGATATTTAAATATATATTCTTTTCTTTAAGCGAAAAAAAGATATCTAGAAGTACTTCATGACATCTTACTTATATATTTTTTCCACTCATTATGACTGCCTACCAGTTTTCTTTATCGAATGAACTGCCTATGATTTCCTGGAATAAGTCTGAGAAAAACGTAGATCAGGATCACCAATGTTGATATAAGGTTTAATACCACTTTCCTTCATAATGTAAAGAATAACAGTGGAGATAATATCGCACACTTAGTAGCACACCTGATGTTACTTCAAGTCATCTTCCCGTAACGCCTTCAATTCTAACTGCTGACTTACATAAATAAATAAAGCTTAAATAATGATTATATATTTCTTGATATGATGTCAAATTTACACCATATGATTATAACGTTTTGAAGAGCTTTTCTTTTGGCACCTTGTAATAGGCTTTTTCCAGATCAACAAAACTAACATACGAATGCTTGCTATAATCCCAAGATTTCTCAACTTTTTGTATTAACGTGAATATATCATTCTGAAAACCTCTATTTGACCTGAATCCATCTTGTTCTTCACCTTGCTTCCCTTCTACAATTTTTCTTACACGTTTCTCAAATACCCTTGCATAAATGTTACCAGGAACTCAGTACGAAAATACCTCGGTATTTCTCACATTCAGTTTTCTTTCCCTTTTTATAGATCATCGGTTCCCAACCAGTGGTACGCGTACCCTCGGGGGTACGTGCTGGCCGCTCAGGGGTACACGAAAAATAATCACGATAAATTAATGGTGGAAAAACAAGTAAAGTAAACAAAATGCAAAACGTTAGTTATGGAACAATAAATGTTAGTTATTTAAAAACAGCTATTTTAAAAACAAGAGGAACAATTTATAGAAATGGATTTAAAACGGGTACACAAGCGGAAAAGGTTTGGGAACCACTGTTATAGATGATTACTATGAGAACTCTATTTCGATCCTCTGGAATTCGACCCGCTGACCAGGCTTTCTGAATTATGCAATGGAGCCACTGCAGAAATTGTATACCTCCATATTTGAGCATTTCTGGCCGAATTTCATCTACCCCAGCTGCCTTCGCGCATTTCAAGTTTTTGATGACTTTTTCTACTTCAAGGATGGATGTGTATTCCTGATTACCTTTCTTTTTTAGAGTTTTCTACCATCATGCTGACACTGCTTGTTTCGTTTAGCAGTCTTTCGACGTAATTCCTCCAGCATCTAGAATATTGCTATCTTCAGTTTTCCTGTCACCTTTATCATTCAGGATGTACCATGGAATCTTTAAGGTTTGGTTCTTGTTTTCAATTTTTTAAATTTGTTCTTCAATGTTTTTTGTGTATCTGAGTCTACGGTTCCCCTCTGAAAGCTGCTCAATTTGTTTTAAATCTTTCTTACATCTTCTTCTTTTCAATATGATATTCAATTTTATTCTGCTCAAGACTAAATAGTGATCACTTCCTATTTTAAATCCTCTGTACACTCTTATGAAGCAATGGGAAGACATCGCTATCAAATATAATATACTCGATGAGACTTTTCGCTATTTATTTCCCCTTCTCTCCATGTGAATTTCTTCACAAGTTTTATGTTAGAAAATTGTGTTAGTAATAACTAATCTATGTCCTGAACAAAAATAGAGCAGGAATTTACCATTATTATTAGTTTTGCTCTATTCTCCAATTTTTCTCCTAAACATTTCTATATGTTTGGTAATCATTTCCTACTCTGCTATTTAGATCTCCAACAAGAACCAACTTTTCCGTTTTCGTTGAGCCAGCGGTTTCCTTGGTAGAACCTTCTGTGGGACCATAAGCACAAAAAAATCTCATTGCCCAGTTCGTCATTCTGATTTTTCCCATATTACTCTACTTGATAATTTCTGCCATTCAAGAAGATTAACCCCATATTTAGTGTTGAATATTATAACTACTCCCTCTTTTCCGTGAATGTCTTTGCTTGAATATAACATTTTGTATTTATCGTTTAGAAAGATCTCACAAGTTTGTGTCTTTTTTGTTTCAGTCACATCTATTATGTTGATCTAGTACTTATCCAATTCTTCTGCTAGTTCCGTTTCATTTTCCATTGATGAATTAAATATTTATAAAAAGGTAAGAGAGAGAGAGAGAGAGAGAGAGAGAGAGAGAGAGAGAGAGAGAGAGAGATCGTGTTGTCAGTGAAAAGACGGAAATTTTCTTTAAAATCGACAGCACAACAACAACGTACTGAGTTTTATGTTATTTAATGACACATGCGCATGCGTGTTTCACAGTACGTTTAAAGAATATATCAGTGCGCAGTTGTAAACAAGTTACACAAGAAAGCACATGGTTTGTGTGAGATTTGGCAACAATTTTACATTCTTTTGGATAAGTATTTTATTGATAAAGTATTTTTCTGTGGAAAATACTGGATATCTCTTACCAGTCGTCTTAATCAAGGTTTACACTTTTGCTACCATTTTAAAATATTCATAATGCATAGAAAGGCGTCCTAATTAATTTTCTTTTGCAAAAGTGTTCCGCATTAGTGCAGTGAAGAACATTCAGAAGCTTCGGCATATCACAAGGACAACAATTTGTACTGCACTTTCATGCTCAAAATTTCATTTTATTGGGATTCCTATCATGGAATGGTAAGGGTGAACAATATTCTTCTACGAATTAATTTCCTGTTGACAGTTTCCCAACTGTTTTACCAAAAAAGCACTTTTTAATTTTTCCTTAAGGTTTTGTATATTCGTTTGTGTTGTAATCGATTGCAGTTAACAATTGGGGTTGGCGTATTTCTCATTTTTATGATAAAATATAGTGCAGATAATTTAACGCCGAAATAAATGAAATTGCGCTTTAAAGGAAAAATGTACAGAAGGAATTAGCGGTACAAGAAAATGCGATTTTCTTGTAAAACACGGCAAATATTTTGTCTTCGAAAATCTTTCTATCTTTCTCTGATTTTTCAATCACTAATCCATTTAGCTCAGTTATTACTAAACTTTCTCAGTGGAACAGTGTCAAAGTGCACTTTACAATATGTTAGCTTGATTTCCTTTTTCTATTCTGCATTTCCCATTAACAAACAAACTTAAATACGAGGTAAGTTAGCATACTAATTATTAATTAAAAACAACATACATGTTTTGTATATATAGCGACATTTCTATGTGGTGATTATTTCTGGCTTTATTTCAAAAGAAAATAATATTCAGGATTACAGTTTTCTGGGTGTTACAAATAAATTTAGAATTTCTAGATGAATGAAAGTTAAGTTTTGGGCTTATTTAAGTAGAATGAGGCGCATATGTTGTTATAGAGTAGGTCTTCTATATTTAATTATAACGTCAGAGCTGCACAATTAACAGAGTTAATTTCTTTCAATGGAATTTTTCGAAAAGAATTTATATCATTTAGAAGAAGAAGAACTTTCAAGGAAGAATTTAGAGCTCGGATGAACTGAAAAATTAAACGAAGAACAGCATCATTGATTGGATTGCATAATTCAGATACTGTATCATGATAAATTTTATTCAAAAAAAAAAAAATCAGCTAACGCCTTTTTTATTCCCGTATACGGGAGTAGGCGAGGCCATTTAACCCTATCTAACTTTTGGAGACTGAGTGGGCAGTTCAATCTCCACTGGTACCCAATCAGAGACAGATGGCCCAAGGCTATCACTAATTAAGCGGTACGCAGTGAAGAGAGGCGGCTCAAATGTGCCGCCATCTCGTGGTCCCTAGCCCTAACACAATATATTTAATGTCTGAAAAGATAATGTGGGTTCTACGGTCGATGTTTTGAGTTTACAGGACGAAAAACCCGAGTTTCAGGGAGGAAAAACCTGCTTGCCGGTGCCAGAGATCGACTAACTCGGGAACCGGTCGAAAAAAGGCTTAGAAAAATTTCCTCTAGTCGCCGACTAGACTCGAAACCAAGTCTTCCTTCGTGCGGCCAAGCGTGGCGGTGTGCAAACGCCACATCCGCTGAGCTACACAGGCTCCTATTTATTTATTTATTTTTATTTTATTTTTTATTTATTTATTTTTTTTAGTTAATTTATTTTTAGCTGTTAATCAAATCTTTCGCAAATTGCTGTCTATGATAGACAATAAACTGTAAAAATCGATACAAATCTTAAGAGTGATTCAGGTTTTAATAGATGTTTAATCGAATATCTTTTTTAGAATATCGAATAAATTTCGATATTCTAATTTCGAATACTACTCATTAATGTGAGAACATGCATCATTCGTTTTTAGCTGTTTGTCTTTCTTTTCTACGAGATGAGATTTTAACCATTAGATTTGTAGAATGCATCGAAAATGATCAAGAAACACTTTATCAAAACGTTATTTTCATTAAACAATTAATTACTTTTTTCTCCTTGTACTTAATTATTCTAAGGCCTGGAGTTTGTTGGACGATGTTCTGGCTGGAGCAATCAGTTTTTTATTCTCTCTCTCTCTCTCTGATTTTAAGCAAATATCAAGACTGCTTAAATTTATTTAAATACAACATACATCTTGCAGTTAATTGGGTTCCTTTGAATTGATTTTTTAAACTATAATTCTTTTTTATATCTAAAGCACACACACACACACACACACACACACACACACACACACACACACACACACACACACACACACACACACACACACACACACACACACACACACACACACACACACACACACACACACACACACACACACACACACACACACACACACACACACACACAAATCTTTCTCTACCATTTGTATCAGTAGCTCATTATCAAATTATAAAGTATAATAATGGAAGACCCTATAATTGAAGTTGTCATCCAAACAAGAATAATAAATACAAAGTACGCAGGAAAGCAGTTTAAAAGAAGAATTCATTATTTCATGTACGATTTAACCTGTCACAGGCGGCAATAGCTGTGAGATTGATGTTAGAAACGCGTGAAGAGTTCCGCAGAGTTTAGCATGAATTACCGTATTAAATATTTATAAAGCGCCGATATCATCCAACAGAAAATTCTCTCATTCAAGAAGAATACGGATGTTTAACCGAGCTTGAAAAGAAAAAAAAAATGAATTGAGTGTTCCTGAACTTTTTTAATCAAGTAAGAGAGAGAGAGAGAGATACTAAATAGTGTGAAATACAGTGTTTTAAAATTTTGATAAGTACTAAAGTTCCCTTTAAGATGTATATCTGAAAAGTAGTCACCCTGTTTCTCCTTCAGAAGTGTTCACGACTGCTTATTTACCCACGTTTTCTGTTTTCTGATTTGTTGTTTGAAAGGATTCGTTTAATTTGTGTAGGTTGTGATGGGAAGAATGCAGCCTTCCGAACTCATTAATGTTTAGTTAGATTATTACTTGCGTCTGGAGCAATCCTTTTTCTGCTTAATTTTGCATGATATTTTGCTTTTATTTATTTATTATTTTTAAAACTCCACTCTTACATGGAACCAGGTAATTCTTCCTTGGACTGTTCTTCAAAGAAATTTCGTTTTCGAAACTCTATCTTTGAAATTTCTCCCAGGAATCATATTCTCATTGAAAAATTGTTTTGAGACAACGTAGATCACAGTAGCATATCATGTAGTCGAACCGTTTTACAAAATAATCCGGTGTACTCGTTCACTTTTTTTGTTTCTGGACGAAAACTTAATTTGTCCCGTCTGTTCCTGTTATATACCAGTAGCTTTTCTGATACGCATATCATAGCAAACACAACAATCTGCAACTGAAACTGCTCGAACAGGCAATGCTGTGATTGAATGAGTTAGTGGACAACGCGGACAAATATCACAATAAAACTCATCAAGGAAAAGGTCTTGATCCAGGATTATATTATTTATTGTTTTCCTTCCAAACTATTAACAAACGCGTGATTTTAATTTATTTCAGGGATTGTTGAAAATGAAAACAAGAACAGTATTCAAACATTTTCATTTCATCTAGATTTATTAACCACGTTGTCAAGATTTAGAGCCCTTTCCTGTATTTGGGTATTCTCTCACATTCAATGCGTTACACATCAATTAAAATAAAGTGAATACGTAGCAGTATTTGTGTAATATTATAATGGGTTTTGGTTTTCAAAATTACTTCTAAAAAGTTATAAGAACTTCTTGGTTCTCTAAGCGATTCGAGGATCTCATTTGGGACCATTTTAACCCGAAACAGAACAGTTTTACCAAACAGGAGGAACGTTCGCTTTTTATTTCCCCACTACCCAAATGGTAACGCTTCTTTACGTCCACACTTGAAGCACTAGGCATGAAACTTCACGTGTGATTTCATTACCTAAAATGGAAAATAAGAGTGACGCACTATTAGTCTTAGTTTGGTTTGCATAGAATTAATACATAAAGCAGCTAAGGCAACGAAGTCAGTGCATTACTCTATGTTAACTGCATGCGTTCTCGGCAGGTTTGTCTGTTTCCTGGGGTGAAAACTTATAATTTACAGAAAAACAATGCCAGACACGCATGTATTCAACCAACTAATCCACTTTAGCTGAAAACCAATTCTCATAAAAGTTCGTCTTTCTAGAGGAGATTTGAACTGAATGATAAATGTCGAAATTCCCATGATTTCACTGCGGAGTCGCTACTGTTTGGCAGTGCTGAACCTCATCATAAATAAAGACATATGCTGATCATTCCACTCATTAAATTGATCTTGCACGAAAGTAGACGATTTATCTGGTCAAATGACCTTAGAATCAATAGAATTGGGTTGGAAGAGACTTCACCTCTTCAATTCTATTGATTTTAAGATCATTTGACCAAGAGAGCAGTTCTCAAACAGAACATAAGTACGGCCCAAGCAGGGCCGTACTTATGTACAGGCGCACGAGGCTCTATCTTGGGCCCCCGAAAAATTATGGCCAATTAAGGACCCTAAACAATGAGAGGGACCCCAGAGCACTCTAGGCAACTCGGGTACCGCCAACCTAGAGAACATTGTATACGTCTCTAACTCACGTTTCAGCAATAAAGTTTAATATCGAAGTGTAATATCGTTCTGCAATATTACACTTCGTGTATAATTGCAGACAGAAACAACAGAACAAATTGTAATGAGGTTAAATACTAACTGAATTGTTTTGAGAAATAACAAAAACATAGTGGTGTACGCTGAGGTAATTTATTATAAATGTGATGGAAGCTGCCGATGCTAATATGATCATTCTAGCTATTGAAACTTTGATTTCTTACAGTAAAAATTCTGTTTGTTACAATAACTGCGAAAAGCAATATCTATGTCCCCATTACGTTCGAACGTTGCGATAATACAAAAAAAAAAAAAAAAAAAAGACTGAAAGCAATGTAGATCCTATTCAGATCTCTGTTAATCATTTTGCTAATAACAAAGTGGAGTACGTAGTAACCTCCGATTTTTATTACATTTTCTTTATTCAAACTGTTATTACTCTCCCATCACATTTGCTACAATTTCATAATTATTCATGTGTAGGCTAATGAGGCAGTAAACATAATTTATTTAGTTTATTGTATCATCGTTAACTTGATATTCTTCAGAACAGTATCGCTAGCACGTTACGTAACTGACTTAACAATGCAGTTACACTTACAAACATTTGTCGAGAGGAGCAATATCTATGGGCTTGGAGAGGGGAGCGAGACATTAAACCCTGATCTGAAGATGAAGAACATTTTTATTTCATACAGTTTCAGACATTTAATAAATACAGTAGCAGTGGTATGTCACCAGGCGAAGAAAAACCTGTAACCTAAAAGCATTTATAAGCATCCATATCACTATAGATTCAATTCTGCAGCCTTCCGATGCATAACAGACGATTATTCGCTAGGACACCAAGGCAGAGGAGTAATTTCATTCAAAGTCTGACATTTTCAAATATGCATATCAAATATTACCACTCTTTTTTAAGAAGCTTTACTTTAGAATGAAGTCATATAGTTCAGATCGAAGAACGACAGTAAGGTGAGAGATTAATTTACAAGATACCAAATTAATGTCACACCTAATACGTTGTCAGTTGCGTAGTGTTGTGTGGCATCTGCTAAAACAATCCTAGTGACTGAATATTCTAATATAATGAACTTTACTTATCTAAATTTAGCTCTGTGACTATTTATCATACAGCTGAACTGAAAGAACTACTTACGCTTTTAAAGCTCCATCACTTTGTGATTTCACAGATGACGTAAAGACGATAATTTCAAGCAATTCAATCTTTTTGTCCTTTTTAAATTTTCTATACCGAAGAAAACTTTGGCAAGTGAGATACACGCATATTAGTGATTCGACTTACCTTAGAAGCTAATGTCAGCACTATATTGTAAAACGACGCGATTTTACTACTAAACCACACACACACACACACACACACACACACACACACACACACACACACACACACACACACACACACACACACACACACACACACACACACACACACACACACACACACACACACACACACACACACACACACACATTACGTTTAACAATGGGTGTTAATATACACCCTCTGTCAAAAAAGAAACCGAACTTTTCGAAAATAGAAGAAACTAGTGGCGCCACCTGTTGCATCTTTTTGTTATCGAAAGCAGCTAGCGTCATTAGTGCTGTGTCAACTGTTTATCATATTTGTTTCATTAGAAGCCGGGTTATAGTGCCAAGAGTGACAGTGTGTTTTGACGAACGGTCGGAAAATGAGTTTCAAACAGAGAGCTGCGATTGACTTTTGTGTTAAACTTGGTACAAGTTTTACCGAAACGCATCAAATGCTTCAAAAAGCATACGGTGATGAATGTTTATCCCGTACTCAGGTTTTCGAGTGGTTTAAGCAATTTCAAAGCGGTCGTGAGACGCTTGAGGACGACGAATGTCCAAAATAAACTTTGTACAACATTTTGACCGAGAGTTTGGACCTTCGTAAATTGAAATTGCGATTTGTTCCCCACAAGTTGACCGACGACCAAAAAATGTATCGAATTGAACACTGCAAGGACCTTATTAAAACCGCTCATTTATAAGTGTTGTGTCAACTGTTTATGACATTCGTTTCATTAGAAGCCACATCAGAAGTGGCGCCACTAATTTTTTCTATTTTCGAAAAGTTTGCTTTATTTTTGGACAGAGGGTGTAGTAGCAGAGCGATCCAATAAGTTGGACCATATAACGTGCTAAACGAAATAATTCTGATTACGCTTTTTGCCACACTTTGCTTCTTTAATCACTAATCCTCTGGAGTATGATCTTATTCACTAAAGGAAAGATAATCTACAGTATGTGACAAGTTATGTGAGTAAATTATACTCGTCATTACGTTTTTTTTATAATTTTAAACAAAACCAGTTTTTATTTATATTTCTCGGAAATATCTGCAAGATATCCAGACATCTAAGAACCTATCATTTCTGTGGCGAAGTTGAATTCTTGTCTTGTTAGATTAAATATTTATAGAACATGTTATTGTTCGAAAAATTGTGTTGTCAGACGATTACATTTGTACTTGAGAGAAGTTGAATGAAGATATGAGAATAGTTTACGTAAAATCGATCGTATAACAATACAAAGAAAAAATTGTGCTATGTATCAATTCATACGCATGCGTGTTGCATTCCATTAAATGAATATAATACCTTAGTCCTAAACTAGACATTTTTATCAGTGTTCTGGAAGGATGATAGTATCATCTCGTAAACGTTGTTCAGAAATGTCTAATTTTTTTAAATGTTTCAAAGTTATTGCTTGGTTACATACCTGCTCTGGTTTCTCTTTTGTTAAAGGGATTACGTCGAATGATTGTAATGGTTTATACAAGAAAGCCTGCACTTTGCAAACTCTTTGCTTTCTAATAACGTGTTTACCAATTTGTGGAGAATTCCTTTTCCTTATCCAGTGCTATTCTTTTTTTCAGATTCAGTCCATTAAAGAAGTGGTAGGAGATCTTCTTTTTCTTCATTGCTTCCTCATTATAATTTTTTTGAAATTCTTTATATATAGGAAAACCTCAAGCTTAATTTTTCTCGTCAGAAAGTGCTGCAATTTAGAAGTGGCAACAGAGAAATATGGGAATGTCAAGGAATCTCGTTTTGCTATAATAATAAGTTTACTCTTGTACATCATGAGTTTCTTACTGGGATTTACTAGTTGGTTGTGTAACACTTCAGGATTATCCAATCCTTGTTTACTGGATGCATCGTTTTCTCCTCTTTTGCAAAGAGTGGTGATAATATTTATATATAGTTTTTCGGAATCATTGGGATTTCTCTCAATGACGATTATTCCTTCTTGGACAGCATTTTTTGTCTCTTTCTTGCAGAATGCAATGCGTGTTATTAACAATGCCATAAAAGAAATTTGCATTTCAAAGAAAAAATCGTGTAGAGATGCTTTCTCGTTGAATCGTTTGAAAGAACTGATGGTGCACCACATGGAATGCATTCGTCTTGTTAAAGAAGCAGAAAATATTCTTTCATCGGCAATTTTCGTGGTCTTTGTACTCAACACTGCGGCTTGTTGTATTTTAGCATATTATATTTTCACCGGAGCACTCAGAGAAATTGCATTTCCTGCAATGTGGTTTTTTTTCTTATTTTCAGTAATGTTTTTCCCATCAGCATTTCTGAGCAAATTGAAAGAAGAGGTAAGTCTTTTATGGACTGTTTATTAATTTCGTTAACGTTTATTGTACCATACTTTACAATAAAATTTCGAATTGAATTTGTCAGACTTATTTGTTATCAGCGAGAAACAATATAACACTTTCTGCAGTTAATATATTATTCTTAGATCGAAATAACCATTTTCGAATCCAGGTTAGGAGGAAAAGAACGGGGATTTATAAGGGACTATTCAATTGAGAATGAGTTGACCGGTCTCATACGTGGGATTTTTGATATGTGGGATTTTCGTCTCCGGAATTCGAATTTTTCTTCAAGTCACAATAATTTGTAATTTTAATTTTTTGTTCGCACACATATGCACAGGAGTTTCTTTTTGCAGCGATATTAATTTTGTCAACTATGACGCATTCCTATAGTGGTTTTTTACTGAATACTGGTTACAAGCTGTGCGGTAAACGTTGTTCTTTCTTGGGAATAAAAGATAATTTTGGGTGCATTTTTATTTTATCCGAGCATAAGCAACGAAAAGTTTCACGTGAATATCAAGTGACGACAGATTGCACATGTTTGCGTAACATAAGAATGAAAAGTAGAATACAGTTTTCTGTGTAGTATAATTTGTTTTCTTTCCCATGAAACGAAATCACGTAGCACAGCGCAAATAACGATTACTGCTGGAAAATGTGTGTATCTAAGCCTTTCTGCATACAATATACTGTATTATTCCAGTTCATTATGGATTCTCTTTGGCTAGTTTGCTTGTTTCTTAGAAGGAAATCTCAGTCATCTCCATATGAAACCGAGAAACTCCCTTTCAATTTAAATATTTTTCTTATGATGGTTATTAGTGTTCTACACAGAGAAACTGTATCTATATATAGCAAATAATAATACAACAATTATCCGATAATGAACATACCACTAATTTTTTTTTTTAATTATTTCTATCTTAGCATTGGATCCCGCCATTTTCTTGACACAAAATGGACAGTGAGGGTCCGCTTAAATGCGGACACATGTACTCATGCACGTTACTGAATTAGAAACCTTCATGCAGATAATGTTTTTTTTATCAACGTCTCGCAGCGTATACGCAAAATACTTGGTTATGTGCGTCACCACATGTTCTAGGCAGCTATTTAAGAATGCTGCTGTCGGTAATCCTAATAATGTTGATCCCAACGGGGAAAAAGGATCTTTACAAGTTCACTAAGGGACTGGCTTACTGTGGGTGCCCGTCTGGCTGAAGCCACGATTTTGAAAATACCAGAGCTGACTGGTTTCTCGAAAGGTGAGATATTCTGGGTGTTTGATCAGTGGAAAAATAACCCACTTGCTTATCTTAGAGGGATAACTATGGTACTAACATAGTCTGTTAGGTACGAGATCGTACGTCGATCGTCTGAGAAGGCTTGTATGGACAAACAGAACTTCCTGTGTGCAGCAATTGACCGAAGCATTTAATGAACGCTGCTCCCAAACCATACGCAGGGAATTGAAGAGGATCGGTATTGGTATGGCATGCCTACACGTGAAATAAAAATCTCTAATTTAGTGGAAGGTATGCGTGGAACGCATAATTAATAAAACAATGGAATTCTAATTCTAATTCCATTGTGGATAATAAAGCACGTTATGAAACAGAATGAAGGTAAAAAAAATCACACAGTTAGTGTTCATTAAAATAAACAGGATAGACAGTTTTTCCTGAGGCATTTCAAACTTTTATAACTTTATCTACACTAAGTGTTATGAAGCTGAGAAGTAGTTTATCCAGAATTTGAGATCTTCCAACAATCTCATAAGGTTGAGGTAAGGAAAGTTTGCTGCCCGATAGTACTGAAGGACTCACTTTCCTAATATCAAATTACATCTCGTGGCACCGTTGAATAGATAGTGTTGCTGTTGTTCGTTGTTTGTAGATGACGAGGAGCTGCAGGTTGTTCGTGTTAAAATGGCCACGAGAAAATGCATAATTTTTCTCTTTAGCAAGAGTTTAAGATAATTATCGGGTACTTAAATCATGCAAGCAACACATGCTTAATCAAATGCTCATACGGCTATCTCCACACGTCAGTCACACTGTCTTATGAGGAAGCAACAAAATTTTAATTCGTCGGTGGAGTGGCTATTGGCATTCATAGTTGACTACGATTATTATTCTGTCACTGGTTGATAACTATCAGCTCAAAGCCAAAAAATACCAGGAAATTTGGCATCTTCATAGCATTCATATCATTATTAAATATTTATACACATTTCTATTTGAGGGAGAAATTTTAAATTTGTAGCATAACAATACTTGAAAGCTACTGCTGAACTTGTTTATAATAAATGTACACACATATAATTGGGCTTACAGTGAGTGCTCTCTTCATCATTTCAAGCAACTGTAGAATACTAAATCCGCGTACATGATTTGCCATCTCCATAACACGCAGTTCCAATATTAAATAATAATAATAGTATTTACAACAATTTCAATATTTGCAACAATAATTTCTCTTTGAGTAAGAAATTCTCTTTTTCCTATTCAGAAGACATTTCCTGACGCACAGTTTTAGAAACGAAACAAAAACAGTAATTTTCTCATAAATACAAGTGGTTTCTGCTAAATCAAGTGGTACATGATAAACATGATGTTGTAGGACATTCGTTGAATATTGCCACATATATTTTTTCAGAGGATTTTGGAATATTTATTATTATTATTTAAAAATTCATTTAATGGAGTCACATTTTTCGAGATAATTTTACTTCACCTGATTCTGGTTACAGGTAGGAGTGCAATTTTCGATGTGCATTTCTGTAATCAGTATACATGCTCGGTATTAGTAGCTGAGAAATAATTACTATTTAAACGCAACTCACATTCTTGATTTTGTCAAGTTGCCTAGAACACACGCAATTAACAGAAATAATACATTGGCACTACAACTTAGCTGCTTTGTCCTTAAATCCACAAGCTTGATTTTATATATAATGTTTTGATGAACTAGCAGAACACTTATATGTAGAAATAGAAAGAAATCCCGCTTAAATTATTTTATTCAAAAGTTCTACAGTTCAGAATAGGCAACAGGGAGATACGTAAGAGCGCACGATGTTCAATGGTGTTGTTATTAAATTGTTCTTTCAATTTATTAGCTGCCTATATTCCTCTAACATTACAAAATCCAAAATATAATACTAAAATAAAATTTTGAACTCTTTTATGGAAAGTAAGTATGTAATAGATTATAGTCGGGTTATCAGAAGGAGAGTTATTATCTACAGAATATTTATCAAGAAAATTTGTAACAAGAGATTAAGGATTTGGGATCGAGAGGATTTTTTTGTTTTAGATGAATTGAAAGCAAAATTGTTTGCATGACTTCGGGCTTGATTATTAGGATTGAAGAAAAACTGAGATGTGAACTTTGACTTCATCAAAGAAAACGACTTCACTGTTTGGGTGTTTGGAATGATGATATCAGCAGTCAGATAATGAAAAACATATTAGTGGTTATCAGCACTTTCCAAGAAGAGCATATCATAAAGAATGGATTCAAGTATTTACAATCTCAGACAAGGGATGAGAGATTTAACAAAATCACGGGTTTCTGACTTGTGAAAGATGGAAGTGTTAAATATACTAATTTTAATTTTAACGTCTTATTAAAATCTTTTATTTCTTATTTTCTTTTATTTAAATCTCCCTTTAAAATACTAATTTATCTCACTTAAACTTTCCTTCTTTACCTTGTTATACATCTGACTTATGGCCGCAATTAATAAAGCTCACTTGTGCAAAACTTAAGGAACAAAGTAATCGCCTCAGGACAGAGCCAATCCCTTTGTCTGACCTACTGGTGTTTATTCTCAAATGAAATTGGAAAATTTATTTAGTTTCTAGCTGCGCCACCAATTTCGTGGGTGGGAGTTGAATTTCCCTCCGAAGAAAAACACAGTAAAACGTACCGAACTTTCCTCTCTTATCTATCACTAAATCTATCAACGTATATTTACTAATCTACAGTCGTGGCAAGCTAACGTTAGGACATACAGATTCGAATTAATGAGTGGTACATTGGAAATAGAAATCAGGCAAGTTATTTAAACATGAAAACAATTTATTTATCATCAAAGAAGTGTACAAAAGGTTAAAACTAAAGATTCAAGTAAATCAGGTTCTATGCTTCAAAGACAATTCTCAATGCAATTGCAATTACTACTCTTATGAAGACAATTCACGTAAGACCACGTGTCTATAATATTTCCTTTGTTAACACCTTATCACACTTAGAGCAATCTCACTTAAACAAACTCAGGTATGGCTACTAGCAATAATATTAAACACACAATAGAAAGATCTTACTTTAAAACAGTTGTCTGGTCCTCTCTGATTGATCCTTGGAATCACTTCCTTCTACTACCGTCCGACCTTAAGCAACGAACACGGGTATTTCTCAGAGATTTTTGGGATCTCCTCTTACTTTTTTCAAGCGTCGGGAATTTGGCGGCATTCAACTCCGGTATCTGCTTTCTTCCAGGAACAACTTAAATTAGTTGTTTCGCACTTCTGGCATCTAATGGCTGGAACGCAGATTCTGTTGGCGATTGCAAATCAACTTCTACGATGTTAGCAAAAGTCCGTCGCCGTAACGTACATCTTATCCCGGTAACTACTCGACCCTCGCCTCGCTGACCTTGTCGTCTTCTTGAGCCCGTAACTTAACGTGACCTCATAACTTCTCGGTGACCAAAGAACCACTAAAAGCCCCCGATCGCCGTAGCAAATCCCCTCTTATATCTCTCTGATGACCCTGGTTTCTGCTACATATTAATCCCCTGGGTATTACGTTGTCCTTCACCCGCCACCTTTTTTCGGTCGTTGCCTTAAGGTGGGAAACCCTTGTAATGATGACCTTCCAGGTTGCAGTTGCCCCAGGTTATTAGTTAATACCTTAATCCGTCTAGAATTACTGGTGATTAAGGGGTTTCTTTAGACACAATTTATCTTACACTTATATTACTTATATTCCTCTGTTCTTTTACAAAAACCGTTTGAGGTGACAATATTCAGTAATATACAAAAAATATTATTTCCAAATTAAAAAATATGAAAATTTCTCTATTAACCCACAAGTATTTTAAGTGAATTTTGTTTACCAGTAAAATCGATATGTGACCTCAAGGGCTCACTTTAGTGAGTACGGGCATTGCAAACGCGAGGTACCAGATGCTGGACCATGCCTTACTTCATGTAATATACATCTGTTATATTATTCTGTAGACTGGTCCCTCCCCTTCTTTCTTTGCTTCTTTCTTTTCTCCTTGCTCCTTCCCCCCCTGATGGTATTAGAGTATTCGAGGGCTAGGGGTGAATCTTTCCTATCTTGCTTAGTCATTTCGTCTTATGCAGCCACTGAAGGAGGCAAGCTAGCCTCAATAGGTGCCAGTCCCAAGCCCGGATAAATGGCGAGGGTTGATGTCAGGAAGAGCATCCAGTCATAAAACTTCACTGCCAGCTCTAGCTATGATATGAGTAAAAGATGAAATGATATAAGGGCTAGGGTGTACCCCTTAAGTGACGCGCAGCCACATCGCCCTACAGCTGCGAGAAGTGGACGAGGGCTACCGCATCAAGGGCATGTGCGGTTAAAGAAGCGAGCCCAGCAGGTGGAGAGGATGTTGCGATTGGGAACGCTGAATGACTGGAAGCATGACTGGAAGGGGAAAAGAGGAGGAAGACATGATGAGTAAGAGGAAGTTGGACATTTTATGTGTGCAGGAGACAAGGTGGAAGGGGGGGAAGGCAAAGGAACTGGGAGATGGATATAAATTGTTCTACTCTGGAGCGAATAACGAGGGAAGAAATGGTGCAGGAATTGTGGTGTGTGGCAGAATGAAGGGTGAGGTACTGGAAGTGGGTAGAAGGAACGACAGGATCATGCGAATGAAACTGGGTCATGGAGAAGAGCGGGTGGTCGTATTATGTGTATATGCCCCGCAAGTTGGCTGTACAGCAGAGGAGAAAGATAAGTTCTGGAACGTGTTAGATGAAGAAATGAGGGAACTGGAAGGAAACGAGATGGTGATTGTCGGAGGAGACTTGAACGGACACATAGAGAGGCAGAATAGAGACTGTGAAAGGGTGCATGGTGGCCATGGAGTGGGAATGATGAACCAGGAAGGAGAGAGGGTTGTGGACTTTGCAGTAGCGTTTGATCTGGCAATTGTGAACTCGTTTTTCAACAAGAGGGAAGAATATTTGATAACATTTAGGAGTGGTAAAAACAATTCACAAATTGACTACATTTTGACTAGAAGAAAACATCTTAAGTTTGTGACAATTGTAAAGTAATTCCAACAGATCACGTTGCACAGCAACACCGACTGCTGTGCGAAAACTTTAAAATAAGATCGAAGACAAGAACCTCTGGAAGCCATGGGATGAAGACATTTAAGTGGTTTCGCTTAAAAGAAGAGAGTGTGAGGAATCGATTTAGGGAGAGGGTGTTAGAGAGGATTTCGGATGGACTGGAAAGTGTACAAGATTTGTGGAAATATAATTCAAAAGTAATCCTCAGCTGTGCAATCGAGGTGCTTGGTGAGGAATCTGGAAAGATTAGAGAGCAGAAGAAGGGTTGGTGGTAGAATAATAATCTACAAGTGGCAGTAACAGCTAAGATGAAGACAAGCAGAAGTGGGATGAGTCAAGAGTGGAAGAGGACAGGGCGGTCTACAGAGAGAGAAAGCAAGAAACCAAGAGATTTGTGGCACAGGCAAAGGCCATGGCATATCAAGATCTGTATGATCAATTAGAAACAAAGGAAGGACAGAGAAAAATTTACCAACTAGCGAAATGTAGAAATAAAGCAGCAAAGGACATCTTACATGTGAGGCAGATCAAAGATGCTGAAGGAAGGGTATTATGGGGGGATGTGGACATAAGAAACAGATGGAGAATATACTTTGAGGGACTTTTGAAAGAGGAAAATGCAAGGACTCACAGAGAAGATGGGCAGCCGTCTGAGCGGATGGTGCAAAACATCAGTAGAGTGGAAGTGACAGAGGCCATGAAGAGGATGAGGAATGGAAAATCGGTGGGCCCCGACAGGATTCCAGTGGATGCATGGAAGGCACTGGAGAAGAGGGAATTGACGTGTTGTGGGAGCTGTTCGTGAAAGTTTGCCAACAGGAAAATATACCCGAGGAATTGAGGGAGAGTACTCTTGTCCCCATCTACAAGGGTAAAGGGGATGCACAAGACTGTAAAAGTTACAGAGTAATAAAGTTGATGTCCCACACAATGAAAATCCTAGAAAGGGTTCTTGATGGAAGATTGAGAAGGAGGTGGAGATTGCAAAGGAACAATTTGGCTTCATGCCTGGTAGATCAACAACAGATGCTATCTTTGGGTTACGGCAGATGATGAAAACGTTTCCAGAGAAACAACGGGAGCTACATCTAGATTTATTGATCTGGAGAAAGCATACGATAGAGTGCCAAGGCAAGGTCTGGAGGAGTCTGACGGAGTAGAATGTCCCGGAGAAATATGTCAGGTTGGTGCTGGAGATGTACAGAAATGTGAAGACAAGTGTTCGGACCTGTCTGGGACAGACAGAAAGTTTTCAAGTAATAACAGTTGGCCTGCATCAAGGGTAAGCATTAAGTCCGTTTCTGTTTAATATTGGGATGGAGGTTGTGACGGAGGAGGTGAGAGATGATGCTCCTTGGACAATGTTGTATGCAGATGATATCTTGCTGTGTGCAGATTCAAGAGAAGAAGCGGGAACTAAACTGGAAAGATGGAGAAAAGTACTGGAAGAGAGAGAGGTATGAGACTGAGCAGAAGTAAGACAGAGTATATGTGTTGCACAGTGGGCGGCGGCCAGGAGACAGATCTGGAGATGGAAGGAAATGTCATCAGAAGGTGAGGGACTTTAGATACTTAGGTTCAGCAGTGGAAGAAGATGGAGGAGCTGAGAAGGAATTGGGATGCAGGATACAAGCGGGTTAGAGGAACTGGAGGGAGATGGCTGGAGTGTTATGAGATAAGAGGGTGCCGATCCATCTGAAAGGCAACATCTATAGGACAATAGTGAGGCCAGCTATTATGTATGCTATGGAAACAGTGGCCTTGAGGAAAAATAGCATCAGCAGGATGGAAGTAGCAGATATGAGAATGCTTAGGTGGATGTGCGGTGTTACCAGAAAGGATCGTCTGAGAAATGACTATATGTGAGGGGAACAGTGAAAGTTACGAACTTAGGAGCGAAGATACAGGAAGCAAGGTTGAGATGTTTTGGTCATGTGATGAGGAGGGAGGACGAATATGTGGGAAGAAGGATCATGCAGATGGATGTGCAAGGAAGGAGGAAGCTTGGGCGGCCAAAGAAAAGATGGAGGGAGCTGGTAGAAGAGGACCTTGAGGATGAAGAACTTGGATGTGGCGACAGCCCAAGACAGGAGGATGTGGAGGAAACTTATCATCAACAGTGACCCCACTTAATTGGGAGAAGCGGTAGAAGAAAAAGAAGAAGTAAAATCGGTATGTAATTTTTTTTGTATAAAAATCCTTCTATGCACGATTTTACAGAAGGAATCTGACTGCCTGTAGTTTAAAAAGTCGAGGTGGACTGTAGTAAATTAGGCTGCCAGTTGAAGTAATGGTAAACAAAAAGGTAGGGTTTAGTTATCTGTAAATGGTGGTGTATATCGTATATATGTGCTGGTTAATAGGGCAATGCGTACTGTTGAAGTGAATATGTTTCTTTACATTTTTTTTCTTGCTGTTGTTTTTATGTTACTGGGTATTCGAGTTTCATTATGCTTCATTACTTTTTTATGTTGCTTTATAAATATATTTTTAAGGATACGCATAATAGAGGAATATATATATATATACTGTATATATTTTGACAATTCATTTTTACTCGGTTGGAATATTATAAAATAAGTTTAATGACTATTACCGAGAGAAAAGATGGCAAGATATATTTAACAAGATACTACTAGTTTACTAGTTTCGTTAGACTCCTGGAAACTGCTACACTACGCTTCCAAAACTTCGTTCATTACTTTGCAAACATAAACAGAAACATCTTCCTAATCAGTTTCCAGGAGTCTACAAGATTTTGTGTGATTGCGGAAAGCCATATTATGGACAGACTGCTAAATCCATCCTTCTACGTTTGGATGAACACCGTAGAGATATCTCCTATAACAGGACTAGAGCTAGCGCTCTCTCTAGCCACGTTCTCTTTTCTGCTATGCTCAGACGAAGGCCGCCAGCACATTGTAAACTGGACTCAAACTGCTAATATCCATGTGTGCTACGATGAACTCGAAAGAAAGATTGTTGAATCAAGAGAAATTTCTCTAGATTCCTCTCATATCAATAACAGCCTGAGTTACAATCTCTCGGACGCACACGTTGCTTCTGTTCAGTACTGGCGCACTCGCGACAGCGCGTAGTATTCGTTTGTATGGAACTCATACTTGCATTTTTTCAAACATGCTACTGTTTTTCACTTGTTCTGTTAGTACAATTTTAAGTCTCTGTAGTTTTTTATATACTTCTTTGAGTATGATACCTTATGATGTTCATGTAACGAAACTAGTAAACTAGTAGTATCTTGTTAAATATATCTTGCCATCTTTTCTCTCGGTAATAGTCATTAAACTTATTATATATATATATATATATATATATATATATATATATATATATATATATATATATATATATATATATATATATATATATATATATATATATATATAGGGGGTTCTGCCCCTGGCGCCCAACCCCCCGTGTTCCGGACTGATAGGCAGGTTCTCCTTGAATTCTGATCACTCGAATTTCGTTAGACTAGAAAGGGGGTGTCCGCCTCTTTGTATAAAATGTTCTTAAGTTCCAACTTTTTTCTGAGTGCCGTTGATGTTTAGCTGAAGTATGTTGATAGTTCTCGTAGCATATTTCTGTATCGAGATCCTGGACTGCAATTCTCGACGCGTCGGCTACCCCGGACGCGAAAGTAAGTTTGTGATCAGAACAGACGCTCTTCATGGAATTGGGTACCAGAGTCCCGTTAGCCAAGCAATTTTCGGTGTTCTCTGCATCAGGGTTTGATGTAACAATCGAAGTGAAAAAAAAGTGGTAGCAGGATTCGACAAAAGAAAACTTGGATAAGATACTAGAAAGTTTTCTTGGTTTGATGTAACCATCCAACTCGTAAAAAAAAAAAAAATAAATTTCATGCTACCGTATTGGCGCCTCACCCTACAAAGCAAACCCTTTCTTCTTGCCACTTCCGCCTTGCACGTGGGCAAATGCCTCGGACGTAGGATTGGACTTCTACAAGGCAAATAGAGCCATGATCTCAACCCTATTAAACATCTGTGGGTTGAACTGCAGTGGCAGGTGAGGTCATGCGAAAAAAAAAAGCACGTATATTTTAATGTTTCGAGTACTTTACTGACTTCCTCTTCAATTTTATTCAAAAAGAAAAGCTGTCAACACTGTGTTGCAAATTAATGCGATTTTTGCGACTAAACTGCAGAGCATTCACTAATTTTAATAATGCGTGTTAGTATAGTAGTAGACAGTTCCAAAACGTTGGATCATATAAGGCGTTAAATGAAATAATTCCGATTACCTCTTCACTACATTTTGCTTCTTTAATCAACAATCCGTATACTGGAATATGCTCTTATTCACAAAACGAAAGATGACATCAATGAAATCGTATACGAGTTTGTAATTTAATTATATTATTCCGTTAAAAACGTAATTAAAAAGCTACGTAATGAAACTTCAAACGAAACAAACTTTTATTTGAATTACCAGGAAATATCCGCCAGATATTTACAAATCTAGAACCTGCAATTTCAGCGCTGAAGAGGCGTCGAAGGCTTGTCTCCTTGGATTAAATATTTATAGATCGTGATGTCAATCGAAAACGAAACTTTGTCAGTTTTACATAAAAGAAGACGAATAAAGACATGGTAGTGGTTTATATAAAATCGATAGCGCAACAATACAGATAGAATTTTTCTATATCTAAACTCTACGCATGCGTGTTGGCATTTCATCAATTGGATACTAAACATTTTGCCAATGTTCTGGAAGACTGGTGAGATCATCTTGCAAATTTTCAGATATGTCTCATTTCTTTAAATGTTTCCAAGTTACTGCATGGCTACACATCTGATCTAGTTTCTCCTTTTTCTTCGGTGCTTCGAATGATTGTAATGGTTTATACAAGAAAGCCTGCATTTCGCAAACTCTATACTTTCTGATAACGTGTTTACCAATTTGTGGAGAATCCCTTTTCCTTATCAAATGCTATGCTTTTATTCAGGCTCAATCTATTTTTTCTCCATTTCTTGCTCATTATATTTTTTGTGAAATTCTTTATATATGGAGTATAAAGTATAAAGTTTGTATATAGGAAACTTCAAGCTTAAGTTTTCTCGTCAGAAAGTTCTGAAATTTAGAAGTGGCAACAGGGGAATATGGAAATGCCAAAGAATTTCGTTTTGCTATAATAATAATTTTACTCTTGTACATCATGAGTTTATTACTGGGATTTACTAGTTAATTGTGTAACAGTTCAGGATTATCCAATCCTTGTTTAATGCATGTATGCATCGTTTTCTCCTCTTTTTCTTATTGCTTTGAGAGATTTATGTGTAAAAATAAAAATAATTCGTGCTTAAATTCTTTTGTTTAAAAGTTCTGCAGTTCAGAATAGGCAACAGGAAGATGTATCAAGTTTAGGAGCACATGATGTAAGAAGTGAGCAGAAAATATTGCCAATTTTTTATAACCTTCGATAGCATTGTTCGTTTAATTTATTAGCTACCACTAAAATTAGAAAATGCAAACTTACTCTGAAATAAAATTTATTAACTTTCTTTTTTTATGGAAAGTAAGTATATCGTTGGGATTATCAGGAAAAGGGCTGATGTCTACAATATATTTGTCACGAAACTTTTAGTAAGAGATTAAGGAATTGGGAGGATAAAAGAGGATGTATTATCAAGTATTAGCAAGTATTTAGATGAAGAGTTTTTGAAAGATGGTTGCTGACAGCAAATAATTTTTGCATATCTTCTAATTTGATCATTTGGATTGAAGAAGGAAAGTCAAACTGTGTTGTGAACGTTATGATGATGAAATGGATAAATATACATCGTCATCCTTGGATGTAAGACAATTATTGACTACATTATCGCAAATTCTAAATTAGCTGAGCCTAATCCTAGATGTAAAAGTATATCGAGACTTTGAATGAAACTTATTAAATTCTAGTCATGTTATAGTATTGGAAAAAATTCGATTTAAACCAAAATGGGTAAAAATAAATAAACTGGAAAATAATTATCAGTTGAGTTACAGTTGATATTTATTTAGATATTCATTGTAAAACCCCGATAGTAGATGTCAACAATATCAAAATATCAAAAATTACAGACTCGAAAGCAGAAACCATATATGAGTCAAATGACATAGAAGAGGAAAAATCTGAAACAAATCCTGACAAAAGCAGCAACAGAAAGCTTAAGAATAAAAAGTAAATGGAATTGAAAAAAAAGGAGAACTATGAAACTGGGACAAAGAAATAGAAAATATAATAAAAAACAAAAATATCGTGTGACCACAAATGGCTAAATTCCAAGACAGTAGAAGCAAAATTGAAGTATTAAAGAAACAATAGAAATGAAAACGAAAAGTAAGGAAAACAAAACAGAAAGACATAGAACAATTTTGCAACTGAACTAGAAAAGGAAATAACGAATTCTCACCAAACATACAAATTAACGAAACAGAGGAACAAAGAAATAAAAGAAATGATAAAAATACAAACACGATATTAAGAAAAATGGGTAAATTATTTTCAAATCTTTGGACTGCTGATATAAAAGTTAGTAAACTTTTATACAACCAAAAATGATTTACAAAAAAATAATATTACGATGCTAGAACTAAAAAATACAACAAATAAAATGAGAACTAGGAAAACAGCAGGAGAATACATATAAATATGGAACTATACAAAAATGCAGGTGAAAATTAATACAAGGCTTCTGAAATTCTTCGCCGTTGTTTGGATTTCTGGAATTGCAAACTCTTGGAAAATCACTGGTTATCTCAATTTATCAAACAGGAAATAAAGGTGAATTAGTCTGCTAAATGCAGGGTATATGCAAGAATATTACAAGTGAAACTAAACAATATTATAGAGGACAAACTACTAGAACAGAATGGATTCCGAAAGGGCCGCTCTTTCAAAGACTCAATTTTCACTCTAAACATGTGATCTTCGTTGATTACTAAAAAGCCTTTGATAAAATTAATAGACAAAATTATTTAAAATATTAACCTATGTAAATATACCAAAACCAGATCTTACAGTCTATTCAAGAAATATACACAGGAAATAAAACAGCAGTCAGATAAGAACGAACATCAGAATGGAAACGCATATCAAGAGGATGCGGCAAGGATGTACCCTACACTTCTGCTTTTTAGTATATCTGGGAACAGCATAATTCCTTTGATATTCAAATAAATCTACGGATAAAGATAGATACGCTATTATTTTCAGATGATCAAATTGTATCAGCTGCACCAGAAGATGATCTACACAGATCAGATAAATCATTAAATCAAATTTAATAACAACATAACATGAGAATATCAAAAATAAAGACATAAACAAAAATAAACAAAAATAATCTTTCAAAGGAGAAACCCAATAAGAAGTAAACTAGTGATGGATAATAAAATAATAGAACAAGAGAATTCTTTCACATACCTGGGAAGTGACTTATCATGTGAAGACGAAAAAGATACAGACATTAAAATATCAAATTTTGTTAAAGTAAACGGCATAATAAATAATTTGTTTAAGCCAGGTGTGTTTCTGTTTAAATTTCTTTAAACAGAAACACACCTGAATCAGACTATATAATGTTCTGTCTGAAACAACTTTATTATATAAAAGTGAAACACGGAACGTAAAAAAAGAAGAATGAAACATGGATTCAAACAGTAGAAATAATATTTCTCAGAAAAACAGCTGGATATGCCAAGTGGGACATAAATCAAGTAAAGAAATTTTCCAATTTTACAATCCCTGAATATAAAACCAATTAATCCTTATATAAGTAAATATTAAAAAAAAGGGGTTAGAATATCTAAATCGCATGGACAATTGCAGATTGCCTAAAACACTATACAGTTATAAAATAAATGAAAAAGAAGAATTGGAAGACCAAGAAAGTGATAGCATGAAACGGGAACATGCCACTTGGCTAAAATCCATGACAGGAAGAAGAAGAAGAATGATACCAAGAGTCAAATAACGAAAAAAAAATCAGCATTTATCAGAAATGTTTAGGCAGGGCATATCATGATCCAGTATTTATATTCTCTAACAAGAGATGTCAAATCTGAAAATTTCACAGGTTTATGACGTGACAGAAGTTAGGAATTGGGCAAACTGTAGTTAAGAAAGTTGAAGTGTAGCATAGTAAATTACGCTGACAATTAAGATTATGTTGGAAATAAAACGTCGGGTTCAGTTCTGTTAGTGGTGGTGCACATCGTTAACACTGGAGTTTAGAAGAAGCATATTAGTGAAATGGACATAAATTTCATTTAAAAGAGTTTTTGGTTTTTTTTTTATCTTTCTTGGAGTTAAGAGTTTCATTGTGTTTTATTACATTTAGGTATTGTTTTATAAAGAGATTGCTTTAGAGATACTACTACTGATTGTATATTCGTATGTTGACGCCCTGATTGATTTGTGTTGAAAATGTAAAGAATTTGGGGATGGTCTAATATCCATGAAAAATCACAGGAAAGCGTACCAGACAAAGACAGCACCCACTCTCCGTCCACGGCATCACATCAATAAAAATACAGAGTGTCTCAGAAATGTATACAGACTTCAACAGCTGACAACTCACTTAAGTTTCGTTATTATGAAGATTTAACGGATTTGAAATAATGGCTGAAACCAGACTAAGCTTTGAGGAAAGAAAATGTATCCTATAATGCTACTGGAAGTACGAAAACGTAGTGGAAGTGCAAAGACTGTTTAAAAGAGAATTTTACCGAGATCCTCCTACCAGACTTACTATCACTCGAATTAGAGATAAATTTGAAGAAGATAGAACTGTTCAAAATGCCCATAAGCAACGTTCAGAAAGACCACGAACAGCTACGAGGCCCGTAACTGAAAAAAGGTTGATTGAAACATATCGTCAAAGTTCAAGAAAATCTGTGCGACAAGCGTCTTGTGAGAAAGAAGCATCAAAATCAAGTGTCCATCGCATGTTGAAACGCAGTCATTGGAAAAGTTACATTCCATGAAGAGTACACGCTCTCAACGAAGATGATCCAGATAGGAAAATGCAGTTTTGTGAGTGATACTTGGAAAAATGTGAAGAGGACGCACAATTTCGAAAACGAATTATGTGGAGTGATGAGGCCACATTTAAATTAAATGGGTCAATTAACCGTCAAAATTACACTTATTGGGCACCTGAGAATCCACAGGTTATGGAACGTTTACACTTCAAAACTGGCAACAATCGATGACTTGAAAGCAGCAATTGAAAGCAAATGCGCTCAGCTACAAGACGAAATGCTTCTCAATGTTTGCAATTCCATTGCTGCACGTTATCAGCGGTGCCTGGACCAGAACGGTCATCCGTTCGAAAACAAACATTGAGGGATGAAAAGTATATTCAGGTAGTGTGCTTTACAATGTGAAAGTTAACTGTATTATAATAAATACCAACTTTATGATCATTTAAAGTATGTATACATTTTTTTTAAACACCGTGTATATTGTACCGGTTTGAGTTGACCTAGATATTCGAATTATATTATTTTACTCTGTAATTAGTAAACGGAGTAATTAAATGAATAGATACATATATAACTAAGGGAACACCGCTATTATTATCTCTAACAGTCCTATGTTGTAGGAGGGTATGGTGTACTCAAACTACACCTTATTATTTCTTGGAAATTATATACTGCGGGTTTAGTATTCCAAAAAAATGACAGTAATTTCCATTTCTGTCGCTAGTCTTTATCCTTCAGGGGAAACCTTACATATTTATGAAAAATTCAGCCTTTGTATCTGGACGTCCGTTTGCATTTTGAGTGAACATAATATTAATAATTAGATATACAATACACCTATCCTTGAAATCAATACACTAAGACAGCTGATTGTTTTTTTTTTTTTTTTAATATATGTCATCACGCATGTTTCAGGGAAGAATGACGTCCTGCAAGAGTGCTTCATTTTATCGTCTGCTAGGCACAACTATATTTGTCGTGTTGCTGGCGAAGCTATACCTCACAAAGTTTTACGAAGATGTCAACTGGTTCCTTCTTCAAAGGTTTTAGGGTTATCGCAGTGTTACATACACTATTTGGATTCGCGTATTTTGACGGAATTATGGCAAAAGATGACAGTGGGTTACGGATGAAAAAGTCCCGTTCATTGATACTTTATTCTTTTGTTACGTTAATAATTCCTTGCATAAACTTGATTCATTTCATTAAATGCAGGTCTGTATTTCATTTCGAAGAAAATGGTCAATTTATAATACAAGCAATTATTGTTATTCTCTCTTTCTTTATTCTGTTTATGCGACTGGCCATGTACAGAAAGGCTTCGCGATTAATTTTTCTTATTCAAAAATGTTGTAAATTAGAAAAGTCTGCTGGGAAATTCATCCAGTTTAAGAGATCGCATACAGCAGTAATCATTACTGTACTCCTTTGTATCTCAAGTATCATAACGGGTTTTGCAATATGTTTTATTGACCATACAAGGCTTTCTGTAAACTGTGTGATTCTTGATTTCTTTCGTCCCGATCTACGAAAAATATTTTTGCTTTTCTTTTTTGTATTTTCTGATTCATTGCAATTAATGTCCATGGTAATTATTCCATCGTGGGTTTCGTTCTTTTCGTCTTTCTTTAAAAATATATTGAAGGCAATTAACAAAGAAATGAGAAATATGCTATCTTCAGACAAGTCGAGAAAATTAGAGCAGCTGAAGGAACTGATGATGCTCTATGAGGAATGCATTAAACTTGTGAAAGAAACGGACTGCCTTTTGTCATTAGAAAATTTTCTTATTTTTTCTCTCAACACTGGATATTGTTGTTTTATGGGATATCATATAGTCGTCGGAAATATTCAGCAGATGATAGATTGTGTATTTTGGACTAGTTTCTGTTTCCTCACGATGCTGTTTCCTTCAAGTTTCGTCAGTAAATTAAAACAGGAGGTAAGTAATCATAAATACTATAAGAAGATTTATGGAAATATAATAATTCAAACTGGCTCAATTTGATTCGACACATAGTTGTAAATTGTTGTCAATCTCTCTCTCTCTCTCTCTCTCGCATTATCTTTGTGTGTGCGTGCGTGTGTGTAATTATCATAGATTTTTTTTTTCCGATTTATAATTCTCCATGAGCTGCATTTCCCATTCACGAACTCTTCTCCTACGATGTGTATACATAATAACCTGTGGCGAAATGTTCATATTCACAAGTATATGAAACTATTTTAATAATGAATCCTGCTTTATTATTCCATGTCTAAAAAGTAACAAATAAATCTTAAAACCGATTTTCAATGTTAGAGATGCTGTGACGTGTTTTAACAGGAATTTTGTAGAGACCTATAGGCATTCGGTCTCAGATTTTTCATGATCGCTGCAGTTGAATGAATGTCCATGAGGCGTTATGATAGATGAATTACAATATTCCCAGTTTTAATTAGTGTATTTGCATATAATTGTGTGCGTTTTTCAGTTGGATTTGATGAGATGCGCTGTTGAAAAAAATTGAGGTTCTTTATGGAGAAAAATACCTCTTGGACAGGCAAGATTTCGAGCATTCTGCAGTTGAATGTTTTTTTTTTTTATAAACCCTAACTCTAATAGATTTTTAAGGCCTAGAAGCATTATTATATTCGGGGAGTAGAAATTTTTATCTTTCGCTGATGCGACCAGCATCTCACACAGGCACTACATATATTGGATTTACTTTTTTTTTTTTTTTTTGAAATAACAAAAAATGTGTCTTACGTTACGTGTAGGTCTGTAAAGAATTTCAGGATGTCTGAATGTTTAAATTTATAAGAAGAATTCAGAATAATTTTTCATATATTAATTAGTTGTCGAATTAAACATTATAGTCCTTTGAAGCGAGTTTAATTAATGCTTTTGAAGATAAAACTGATGTATTCAAAATATATATAATGAGTAGTAATTATTGTGACTTTTTTTTTTTTATATCCATACAAAAACTAGTTAAGAAAATTATTATTTATGTGATTCATATTAGGAAATATGATCTAGCAGAAATATATTCATAATTTTAAAAATATATCACATCAGTTCTGCACCCGGTTTTATAGCAGATGTGAATAACTGTTTGATGTTAAATATAATAGTTAACCATAATAGTTAAATATAATAGTTAACCATAATAGTTAAACATAATATAATACATATAAATAACATGTATTATATTATTTATATTATATTTACTATTATTTATATTTACGTGCTGTGAAAGTAATCAGTGAAACCTTATCACTCATGCGATCAGATATATAGGTAGTAAACATATGCTGGCAGTTTCCTCAGGCAGAGTATATCGTAAGTAACATCAGTGGAAGTTGTTTGCCTTTTGTGTTTCAAGTAACAGCAGTTTCATATTAATATTTACATTTAAGAGTTGTGTCATTTTATTTGTTAATATAGATAAAAATGGAGGTAATGTCGATTTATCATTTTTGCAGAAATTATTTTCCATATCACATGTGAAAGCAAAAACAACTGGATAAAAAGATTTTGTTTATTTCATTGGACTTTGATATAATTTTCTAGGTAAAACAAGTACTCTTAAAGTAGCAGGTACAAGGTAACTTCATGATTTGTAATACTGGTAAGATTATTATTTGTAATCATGCAGAGCCTACCCAGGAAGCTGGATAGGCTCTGCATGAGATGTTGCTCGGCTTCAGTAGCTGAGCGCTTCTGGTTTCTCTTGTGTTTCTTAGATAAAATCTGTATATGATAGCTTTTGCCTCAATGAAAAGAAGTTGTATATAATGCTGCCTGGCATCCTGGAGTGGAGAAGTACTTTGTGGGGACATCTGACAGATTTATATTTGTGTACTGTGATCGAAAGGGACACCTTTGGCAGATTGTTCTAAGTGTGCTTGTATGATCTGGAGAAAGTGCAGAATACTGATTGGTATTCTGGAATTTCTTCAGTGAGGAATTGAATTTGGTATTTAACTTGTTCGATGAATGCTGATGTTTCTCTTTTGATGTTTTTGATGACTGGAGATTTGTGTGTACGCTCACAATTTTAGCGAAATGTCCATGAAATTTCAAGACTTAAATTTTTCATCTCCTCCACTTTCTCTAGTCCTTCCCAAATTTTAATACCATGCACTTTGCAACATTAAGCAGATATGCGCATACACTCTCCCATTCAGACAGTCTCTTGCAAAGCTACAGCATCTGCTAAATCTCTCATAACTTTCCCCAACTTTGCATCTGCAAACAACTGTATATCACCATTTAAGTCATTTCCAATGTCATTACATAAATATTAAACAACAATTTCATTTCTCACTCCACCAACTGACCTGCGGGGCATGCCATTAGTGACTTTCCTCTTCTGGGATATTGCTCCTCGATACAAAACTCTCCTAGACTGCCAGTCTCCAATCCAACGCGCTGTACCAGATATATTTAACATTTTTACTTTATTCAAGGAACTCTATCTGATGGTGGTATCTTGTAAATATCCGATATTTACAACATACAACTAACATGTAAAACTTTATTTTCACTTTTTATTTTGCTTTTTTAATTCTTTTCTGAACGGTGTGAAAATAAACAATAATTGGAAAAAACAACTGCAGTGGGAATAGACATCTAAAAAAAAAGAGACAAAAAATGATCAGGTAAATGACATACTGGCAGTTTTTTTCCTGATATTATTCCTTGTTTTTTTCTGAGATATTATAACATGGCTGGCCTGGGTGGTCGAGTGGTTAGCGTATCCGCAAGTCTGCCGATTCGAATACTGAACTCTTATTAAGAATACTGAACTCTTATAAGTGAGACATTTTATGGCATTCGTGGCTATTAAGTCGAATTACAAATTGCCTTAAAAAATAAACTATGTTTCTGTTCAAAATGTTTAGTAATCAATCAAAAGGAAGAAACAAAACAAAAAATTTCTGAAATCATCAAAAAAAAAAAAAAAAATTGAATACCTATGTTGAAAAAATGTTCCGAAAAAGTAATTTTCCCAAAATTACTGCATCAGACAATTTTTCAAAATAATTGTATTTTTCCCTCTGGGGAAAAATAGAGTTATCTGTAGCCCTATTAGATAATTAATGTTTTCTATAATACACCCTCTGTCCAAAAAGAAACCGAACGTTTCGAAAATAGAAGAAACTAGTGGCGCCACCTGTTGTATCTTTTTTTGTCGAAAGCGGCAACCTCATTAGTGTTGTGTCAACTGTTTATGACATTTGTTTCATGAGAAGCCGAGTTATAATGACAAGAGTGGCAGTATGTTTTGACGAACGGTCGGAAAATGAGTTTCAAACAGAGAGCTGCGATTGACTTTTGTGTTAAAGTTAGTAAAAGTTTTAAATGCATCAAATGCTTCAAAAAGCATACGGTAATGAAAGAATACGGTTAGTGGTCGTGAGACGCTTGAGGACGACGAAAAGCCGGGCCGTCCAAAAAGAACGAGCGAAGTTAACATCCAAAAAGTGCGTGATTTAATAAAAGAAAACCCTAAATCGTCCGTGAGATTGATTGAAGATGAATTGGGGATTCCAAAATCAACTGTCCACAACGTTTTGACCGAGAGTTTGGGCCTTCGTAAATTGAATTCGAGATTTGTTCCCCACAAGTTCACCGACGACCAAAAAGTGTATCGAATTGAACACCGCAAGGGCCTCATTAAAACCGTTCGTGACGAAACGTGGTATTTTGAGTATGAGCCGAAACAAAGCGCCAGAGTGCTGAGTGAAGACCACCAGAAGAGGGTATCCGTAAAAAAAGTTGCTTGGAGAAGTCAAAAGTGGAAATAATGCTGATTTGTTTCTACGATTCCAATATTATTCACAAAGAATTCGCTTCGCCTGGCCAAACGGTCAATGGTGAGTTTTATCTCGAAGTTTGAAGCGATTGATAGCGAGAATTCGCCGCATACGGCATGAATATCGTGATGACCGACCGTTTGTCAAAACACAGTCAGTCTTAGCAATATAACTCGGCTTCTAATGTAACAAATGTCATAAACAGTTGAAAAAACACTAATGAAGGTTGCCGCTTTCGACAACAAAAAGATACAACAGGTGGCGCCACAAGTTTCTTCTATTTTCGAAAATTTCGGTTTCTTTTTGAACAGAGGGTATAAATGAAACTGTTAAAACATAATTGCTTTCATGAAATTTTTTTATATTTCATTTTTCGGCAAACTGTTCGTTCGATGATTTTCCTTCTGATGAATTATTTTCCCGTGAATTGCCTATCGACGTTTTTTTTTTTTTCTTTTTTTCCCTTCAGAGGAACTGAGATTTGAGGAATTGCTATTCGGTCAATTGTCATTCGATTAATTCTTTCTCTGTTAATTTTAAAAGTGCCTTTTAGGTTTATTGTTAGGAGTACATGAGGAAATATAGTCTCCATAAATATCATTTTCTCTCCATTGAGTCAAACTTCTGCTTCCAGTTCGCCTAAAAATTGAAATATGAATATTTCTTTTTTTCCCCCTTTATCTCTTTATTCCTAGAGTGGCGAATAAAAAATCAAGTGGGCAAACAGACTTAGCAGATTGAAGAAAAAATTAAAAAAGGAACAGTAAGAATAAGTAAATATTCAACAAACAAAAACTTTACGAGTAATTGTGGAATTCAGTTATTCTCCGTTTAGCACTATACAAAATTGATTTCATTTTCTTTATCTTACATGAGATGATTTTTCCTTCAAGAATTGTACGTCCTAAAAAGCTGTATCAGATGGTAAGCAGTTTATCTCATCGTCATAGGGCGCATGGAAAAATACATAAACAAAATGAACGATTGACCAAATTACACTATTTTAGAAGTTTATTTTGAGCTTGGTTAGACTATAATAAATTTAGTTTAATCCTTTATCCAAGTGTAAGCAAACAAAGTTTGCGCCTGAAAATATCTTCAGGACTGAGGTAAGATGGTGCAACACCAGGCAACTCCGAGCAAAGAATCGCCAATTTTCTGTCTGGACGCACACTCTGTGTGATAGTGGACGGCTCCCTATCCTCTCACCACTCAATTAATGCCGGGGTCCCACAAGGTTCAGTCCTCACACCAACCCTCTTCCTGATATATATCAATGACCTATTGCAATTGACCTCCAATTCAATATACAGTTTTGCAGACGAAAGCACACTACAGTCTTCTCTTGCATTTGATAAGCCTTGCCCTACACAACTCACCTCAACCTACAGAACATCAACCACCGCGACTCTCAACTTCGATCTCGAATCCATCCTCCAATGGAGTTTCAGATAACCTCATAAATTGCAATGCCGATAAAATCCAGTTATGTACTATTTCCCATAAAAAAGAATAATTTTCCCCCAATATCCTTTTTAATGATACCCAAATCTCCAGACAGTTTGAGATCTCATTCCTTGGAATCACCCTCACATCAAACCTATCCTGGCATAAACATATCTCAAACATTGCATCCTCAGCCTCAAAAAAACTAGGATTTCTCTTTCGCTCAAGACGTTATTTCACCCCCGAACGGCTATTAACATTATATAAGTCACAAATCCGCCAAACTATTGAATACTGCTCTCACATACGGGGTAAGGCCCTCCAAAAAAAGCTCTCTCAAAATGCTCGACTCAATACAGAGGAGGGCAATTAGACTTCTCAATGATCCATCCCTTACCAACTCCCCCCCGCTCTTTCACACAGACATATGGTGTCTGCAGTATGTATATTCTAGAAATATTTCCATGGGAAATGCTCATCGGAAATCTCATCAATAATTCCTCTGCTCAGTACTAAACTCATTGGACCACGTACAGCTGCTGCAAAACACCCCTTCACAGTTCACCTGGAAACAAACAGAATAAGTTTCTTTTCCTCATCCTTCATCCCTGCAACTGCTGCACGATGGAACAGTCTCCCGCCTGCTGTGTTCCCCAAGGAATACAATTTAAAGTCATTCAAATCAAATGTAAACAAATTCCTCCTTTCCCAACCCGGCAGCCATACACGGTACTAATGTACTATATTGACCAACCGACCTCCTGTGTATGGGTACAATAAAAAAAAAAGGAGGACAAAGCTCTCATCACTGCTTGTCTCAGTATCTCCCATAATGCAAAGCATATCTCCTTGCGGAGATGTCTACTACTATGCATTAAGGGAAGAGCCACTACCCAGACCGGTTTCGACCTTTATTTAGGTCTCGTCAGTGGGAGGCAGACTTCTGTAGGAGGCAGACTTCAATAGGAGAGGTCATATTTACTTATACAAGTTGCCAACAGGTGTACCACCTTATTATTGAATTACTCTGGATTTAGAAAAAGATGTTGGAAGTTTATTTTGCACTTGGTTAGACTATAATAAATTTAGTTTAATCCTTTATCCAAGTATAAGCAAACAAAGTTTGCCCCTGAAAATATCTTCAGGACTGAGGTAAGGTAGTGCAACACCAGGAAACTCCGAGCAAAGGTGGACCAAGCTCTCATCGCTTCTTGTCTCAGTATCTCCCATAATGCAAAGCACATCTTCTTGCGGACATGTATATTGCTATGCATTAAGGGAAGGGCCATCACTATCCAGAACGGTTTCGATCTTTATTGCGGTCTGGTCAATGGGAGGCAGATCCAAATGTGGAGATACTAAGGTAGAAGCAATAGGAGAGGTCATATTTACCTATACAAGTATAAAGGATTAAACTACATTTATTATAGTCTAACCAAGTGCAAAATAAATTTCCAACATCTTTCTCTAAATCCAGAGTAATTCAATAATAAGGTGGTACACCTGTTGGCAACTTGTATAGGTAAGTATGAACTCTCCTATTGATTCTGCTTTAGTATTTCCAAGTTTGGGTCTGCCTCCCACTGATGAGACCTCAATAAAGTTCGAAACGTTTGGGTCTGCCTCCCATGCTGGATATGAGAGGCTCTGGTTGGGGTAGGTTTTTGCCTGTCTCTGAGTAGAGCCACCGCTGAGATTATGGCTCTGTCTGGTGGTGAGGTGAGCCTGCCACTGGGTAGAGCCAACGCTGAGAAGTTCTTCTTGGTGATGAGGTGAGCCTGTCACTGAGTGGAACACAGCTGAGTTGGGCGATCTTTCGAGATCGTCTAATATTTAGAGCGATCTTTACTTAAATACACCTCAATAAAGTTCGAAACCTGTCTGGGTAGTGGCCCTTACCTTAATGCATAGCAATATACATGTCCGCAAGGAGATGTGCTTTGCATTATGGGAGATACTGAGACATGGAGTGAAGAGAGCTGGGTCCAACTTTGCTCGGAGTTTCCTGGTGTTGCTCCACCTTACCTCAGTCCTGAAGATATTTTCAGGCGCAAATATTGTTTGTTTACACTTGGATAATGGATTAAACTAAATTTATTATACACTACGTTACTTCAATAATTTGTGAAATTAGAGAGTCATTCAGAACGCCTTGAACAAACAAAGGTGGAAAATGCACGTCTTGTTTATGTTATTGACATCTGATTTTGTAGTAGCCGTGTGTTCTGAATAAACGAATTTTATTTTATTTTATTTTATTTCGTAAATAAACAGTAGTAGCACGAAATCCTCTTTGCACTTGCAAGCAAATGCACACAGGATTTGCACGCACGTTTGCTCTTGTTTGACACTCTATGTATCGAATGTGTCCTGAATGAACAGAACATTTTTTTTTAACTTTTTATTTCTTAAATTAAAAGAAGCATGAAAAATTGTTTGGCACATGTGCAGCTATACTAATTTCAGCAGCAATGCGCATGTGCGAAAATTGTACATTCGCAGAATTCTTAATATTATTAAGTTGATAGTCTTTATAGTGAGGTAACATTCTTTCAGATTTCCTGCCTTTGCTGATCTTAGCCAACAGCAGCAATGCGCATGTGCGAAAATTGTACATTCGCAGAATTCTTAATATTATTAAGTTGATAGTCTTTATAGTGAGGTAACATTCTTTCAGATTTCCTGCCTTTGCTGATCTTAGCCAACATATTTAGACATGTCCGCGAGTTATTTTTACAGAGGATTCCGAATTATGGCAGTTTTATATGGAATTTCGGGATTATCTGTTTTAAAGGGAATTCTTTCGAACGACTGCAGCAGTTTGTACTGGAAACGGTTTAGTTTCCAAACTACTTATTCATTTCTCACATTTGCTCCTTTTTTTCTGGAAAGCGTTTATGTTTTTAAATGCTACTCGGATATTACAATGTCATGTATACTGTTTTTTATATTTATCTTTTCTTTCATTGTGAGATTATATTAAATTGTAGAAATACAGGCCATTTAATTTCTTTAATCTGCAAATGTTGCATATTAGAACTTGCAACTAAGAAATGTTGCCATTTCAAGGAATTGTATGTGACAACCGCAGTGATTATCTTCTTCAATGTTATTTGTGCCCTCTTCGGATTCATATGGATGTTAATTGATTGGGAACTGCCTCCAGATAACAGTTTTATGAATGAATGGATTCCGTGCAATATACAAGAGAAGTTACTGCTGCTTCTTTTTTGTATTGCGGATTTGCTTTCAATATTAGCAGTCGTGGTTTTCCCATCTTGGATAGCTTTCTTTCTGTCTTTCTTCGAAAATGTTTTAAATAATATTAATGAAGAAATTAAATCAATGACTTTCTTACACATCTCTCAGCGACTCGATCAACTGAATGAACCGATGGAACTTTACAAGCAATGCGTAAGTCTTATAAAAGAAACCGGAAGTATTCTGTCGGTAGACATTTTTTTGGTTTACAATATAAACACCGGGATTTGTTGCATTTTCGCACATCATGGGTTTAGCAGGCAATGACAGGAGAAAACACTTCACATCGTCTCACTTTGTATGACATTCTTTTTGATGTTTTTGCCATCGATTTTTGCTGGTAAATTGAAACAACACGTAGTTTAATTCTACTTAGTTAAAAAGTTAGGTAAAATTATACCCTAAAACCAAACTGTTAGCAATTTAGTAAATTTCAATCTTTACTGGGGCATTATGAAAATAATTGTTTTATGATTTTATCCAATCCATTCAGTACGTTTGTCTGATTGATAGGAAGGGGCATCGTCCCATTATGAAGGGGCATCGTCTCCGTAAATTGATCGTAATGTCACTTATATTTAGCTATGTTATTCTAAATTCTTATTAAAATTCTTGATTTTTATACAAAAATTTGCAAGGGGACTAACATTTGTCAGTAGTTTATTTTTATTTTAAAACGTGTGTGAGAACTGGATACAAAATACAAGCCATTAATTCTCTTATTGATACTTATCTTTGAAAATAGGTTTTTATAATACCGTACAAAATTCTTGGGAGTCTGTCTGTCTGTCTCTCTCTCTCTCCCTCTCTCGAGCGTCCTTATTTCATTGGGTTCGACGGTACTATTTGGTTGGAAAGACCTGCTTTCGAATTCCGTCTAGGATGCGGAGGACCTTTATCAGGGGTTTTTAACTGAAAGTGAGTTAGCCGGTCTGATACGGGGTGACAGAGTTTTCTCTCCAGGAAAGATTGTTATCCCACAAAGCAGACAACCCACATTAGAACACACGCAAATAACATACATATCACACACTGGCTCCTAACTTGAGTTGTTTCGGCCGTAAATCTCAAACTAAATCTCTCTCTCTCTCTCTCACATTAAGGAAGGTATCTTCCTTAAAAATTTTGCAAGAACTCTCTCTCTCCTAGCATAGACTCATTCATCAATTCGAAGAGATAATCAGATAGTTCCTCGTTCGGAGAATATGCTTGATGAAAGAGAAATTGCATCCTTAACGCCACGAATATTTCTTATGTCGAACTGCTGCGTACGGTAATACTGTAATCTGGCACCAATTCATAGTTATAGATACACTAATCAAGTATGGATGCTTAGATGTCGGTTATCACACATTTCAAGTTTAATGGAGAAAACACACTTATAAAGATAATATTTTATTTAGAGATAACATGTTTAGAAATAACATCTAGAGATAACATGTTTTTTTCGCTATAAATTACTATACTAATATTTCCTTTTGATGACTAAGACATC